>NC_086450.1:249654017-249954017 GCF_028390025.1 Pseudophryne corroboree | reverse complement strand
GGTGCAAGACTGACACACATACCACACACTAGCAGAATAATGAGAAGGCTGACACTGAGGGTGCATGACTGACATACAGACCACACACTAGCAGAATAGTAGAAGGCTGACACTGAGGGTGCATGACTGACACACAGATCATAGACTAGCAGAATAGTACAGAAGGCTGACACTGAGGGTGCATGACTGACACACATACCACACACTAGCAGAATAATAAGAGAAGGCTGACACTGAGGGTGCATGACTGACATACAGACCACACACTAGCAGAATAGTAGAAGGCTGACACTGAGGGTGCATGACTGACACACAGATCATAGACTAGCAGAATAGTAACAGAAGGCTGACACTGAGGGTGCATGACTGACACACATACCACACGCTAGCAGAATAATAAGAGAAGGCTAACACTGAGGGTGCATGACTGAATAGTAGAAGGCTGACACTGAAGATGCATGACTGACATACAGACCACACACTAGCAGAATAGTAGAAGGCTGACACTGAGGGTGCATGACTGCACCCTTCGGTATCTTGCCTATGGCCCCATGACGGTCACACAGACAGTACATGACTGTCACACAGAAGGTGCAAGTTTTTTTGGCGATTTTTACCATGGGATTAAAAGTGGCATTTTTTGGCCGGTCTCAGTGAGTAACTGGACACTAGGGGACGGATTCAGATTAGTACGCTAATGCATACGCCTATGGACTTGCTAAGCATCGTAAGAGAAGCAGATGCCCAGAGAAAAACAAAGAGCCTTTGCAAAGTCTACAGCAACTGCGTATACACAGCATCTACGCAGACACAAGGAACCTCGACTCCCTGAGTGAGTCTATGCGTCTAGCCGCAGCAGTAGCAATGCTGATGCCATGTTTCTCTACATACATGACCTCAGCTGAAGGCAGAAACACGCTTCGATAATGGCCATGACACGCATCCCTACCCTAATCCTGACCATAATCCAACCCTAACCTGAAACCTCACCCTAACCATTACCTCTAACCCTATCCCTGATACCCTAACTGCTAAATTAACTCTAATTCCACCCTAACTCAAACCCCTAAACTAACTCTAATACCCTAACCCATATGGCTACACCAACCCCAATACCTTAACCCCTTAGTAACCCTAACCCAAACCACTACACAAGGGGTGCGGTTAGCATACCGGCAGTCGGGATGCCGGCGATCATGTGACAGACGCCAGAATCCTGACACCACTTGGAATCCTGGCACCTGAACACTGACAGCCAGCATCCTAAAGGTAAGTATTGGGGCAATGGTTAGGGCCTTGGGTGGAATGGGGTATGGTATGGCACTAGAGGGGGGGGGTTAGCTGTAGCCACTACCCCCCAAGTCTTAGCCCAAGCTGCCATCCCATGTGACTTAGCCATAGCCCCCCCCCCCCCCCCGCCCACTATCTTATCCCTAGCTGCCACCCCAATCGATTTAGGGGCAGGGTAAATTAATTACCTCGTCCCCTGTCGGCACTCTGAAGGACGGCATGACAATGTCGCTTATGTGACTTCCAGCATCCCGATCCCCAGTCACCCATTGGCAAAGTGAGTGTGTTCATTAATAAGTATGCACACTAGTTCAAATCATTTTGCGGAAGTGTGATTATTGTAATGAGATAATTGGCATGTTTACTTTAAGGGGTTTCTTGTGGTGCAATTTCCAGTATGGAAAAAAAAGGATTTGAATACCTACCGGTAAATCCTTTTCTCTTAGTCCGTAGAGGATGCTGGGGGTCACTTCAAGAACCATGGGGTATAGACGGGATCCGCAGGAGACATGGGCACTTTAAGACTTTCAAATGGTGTGACCTGGCTCCTCCCTCTATGCCCCTCCTCCAGACTCCAGTTTAAGGAACCGTGCCCAGGGAGACGGACATTTCGAGGAAAGGATTTATTGTTAAACCACGGTGAGCATCTTACCAGCTCACACCTCAAGCATGCCGCAGAACGTGGCATGCCAACGGCATGAAGAATTTGCAGCAATATGCTGACAAAAAACGTAACACAACCTGTGTGTAACCACAACCAATAACTGCAGATACAGTACGCACTGGGACGGACACCCAGCATCCTCTACGGACTAAGAGAAAAGGATTTACCGGTAGGTATTAAAATCCTATTTTCTCATACGTCCTAGAGGATGCTGGGGTCACTTCAAGAAACATGAGGTTATACCAAAGCTCTAGAATGGGCGGGAGAGTGCGGACGACTCTGCAGTATCGAATGACCAAACGTGAGGTCAACCTCGGCCAAGGTATTAAAGCTGTAAAACTTAGCCCAATTTTTTTCTAAATAGCTGCTCGGCAAAGTTGCAATGCAGAGACTCCCCGGTCAACCGCCCTGGCCGAGCCCACCTTTCTAGTAGATCCAGCGCGCAACGGTCTGCTTGGAAGCAGCACACCCAATCTTGCAGGGAGCAAACAGGACAAACAGAGGCTGTGTTCCTAAACGGAGCCATCCTGGAGACATAAATTTTCAAAAAACTCTGACCACATGCAGAGACTTCGATTCAGTGAAGGCGTCCATAACCACAGGCACCACCATAGGTTGGTATATGTGGAAAGAAGAAACCACCTTCGGTAGAAATTATTGATGAGTTTCCAACTCTGCTCTATCTTCATGGAAGATCAAATAAGGTCTCTTGTGAGACCAGACCGCTAACTCAGACACTCGCCTTGTGTATACCAAGGCCAACCTGACGACCACTTTACAAGTGAGGAGTTTCACTCCGCCTTACGTAAAGGTTCGAACCAATGTGGTTGAAGAAACTACAACACCCCATTAAGATCCCTTGGTGCCACTGGGGCACAAAAGGAGGTTGGATGTGCAACACTCCCTTCACGACAGTCTGAACTTCTGAAAGGGAGTCCAATTGATTCTGAAAGAAAACCGATGAGGCCGATTTTAATTGCTGAAAACTCTACCGTATGCGTCTTCTTGGATTCACACCAAGAAACTTATTTTCTCCAAAACGGTAGTAATGTTTAGACGTTACCCCTTTTCTAATCCGAATAAGTGTGGGAACTACTTCCGTGGGAATACCCTTACGGACTAAGATCTGGCGCTCAACCACCATGTCGTCAAACGTAGCCGCGGTAAGTCCAAATACACGTATGGCCCCTGTCGCAACAGGTCCTCACGCAAAGGAAAAGGCCAGGGATCTCCTATGAGTAATTCCTGAGATCTGGATACCAAGCTCTTCTTGGCCAGTCTGGGACCATGAGGCTTGCCCGAATTTCCTTTTTATGAACCCAGAACTTTTGGAACGAGAGAAAACGTAGGGAATACATATACCGACTGAAAACACCCACGGTGTCACCAGTGCCTTCACTGTTCCTAATTGAGGGTCCCTTGACCTGGAACTCTGAAGCTTCTTGTTGAGACGAGATGCCATCATTCCTACTTGAGGAAATCCCAACGACATGTCTTCGAAGAGGTCTCCCCTCTCCTGGATGGCGATCGTCTGCTGAGGAAGTCTGCTTCCCAGTCGTCCACTCCTGGAACGAACATTACTGACAAAATGCTTGTATGTTTTTCCGCCCCGTGGAAAATCCTTGTAGCTTCTGCCATTACTGTTCTGTTTTTCGTTGTAGAAAATCGCTGTAAACGGCCTTTAACTCTAGACCGTTAATGTGGTGATCAGTTTCCTAACTTGACCATCTTCCTTGGAAGTTTTCCTCTTGAGTGACTGCCCCCCAGCCTCGGAGGCTTGCAACCGTGGTCACTAGGATCAAGTCCTGGATCCCGACCCTTCGCCCCTCTAGGAGGTGAGAACTGCGCAGCCACCCCAGGAGTGAGATTCTAGTCTTGGAAGACAGGATTATCCTCCGGTGTAAGTGTAGGTGGGAACCGGACCCCTTGTCCAACAGGTCCCTCTGGAATACCCTGGCATGGAACCTGCCAAATTGAGTGGCCTCGTAGGCCGCAATCATCTTTTCCAGTAACCGAATGTATTGATGAAATGACACTCTTGCTGGTCTCGGAATTTGTTTGACCAGACTCTGGATCTCCAGAGCCTTTTCCACTGGAAGAAAAAAAAACTCCTTGTAGTTCTGTGTCTAGTATTATTTCCAAAACAGACAACCGCGTCGTTGGGACCAACAGTGATTCTGGCAAGTTCAGGAGCTAACCCTGTTGTTGAAGAACTGTCAGTGAGAGTGCAACGTTTTGCACCAACTGGTTCCTTGAAATCGCCGTTATCAGGGGACTATCCCAGTACGGGATAACTGTGACTCCTTACTAGCGACGGAGAAGCAATATTACCACCATTACCCTGGTGAAAAACCTTGGAGCCGTGGACAGACCCACGGCAACGTCTGAAATTGGTAATGACACTCCTGAATTGCAAACCTCAGGCAAGCTTAATGCGAAGGTTCTTTATGTCTACTGAGATTATGGAAATTTTTTTCCAGATTGGAGATCACTGCCCTGAGAGATTCCATCTTAGATTTGAATTTCTTTAAGTAGCAAATGAGGGATTTCAGATTTAGGATTGGTCTGACCGAGCCGTCTGGTTTCGGGACCACGAAGAGGCTTGAATAAAAAACCTCCCTGTTGTGACAGGGGGAAAAACCAGGTCAATGACCTGATCCTAATACAACCTTAGTATTGTGTCGCATACTACCTCCCCGTCTGGAGGAGAATCTGTAATTTGAAAAATTGGTGAGGGGAAACGTCTGGAAACTCCAGTATGTACCCTTGGGACACTATTCGTAAGACCCACGGGTACAGGTCTGTTCCAGGACTGACTGAAGATTTTTTAGACGTGGTCCCACCGGTGTGGACTCCCGCAAGAGAGTCCCAGCGTCATGCGGTGGATGTGGCAGAACAGAGGATGATGTCTACTCCTATGATCTTGAAGAGGTTGCGGACCTCTTCCCTTTTCTTCCTCCTCTAACTGCAAAGAAAAGGGAATCTGTATCTATTGGGCCGAGATGACTGCATCCGACAATGATGCGTCATCATCCATTGTGAGGGAACATAGGGCAAGAAGGTAGACTTACCAGCGGCAGCTGTCGAGATCAAATTAACTAGGCCGTCACAAAACCAGGCTTCACCTTCATAGGGCAGAGACTCCATTTCTTCTCGGAGTCAGCATTAGCATTACATTGGTGAATCCACAACGCCCTCCTAAGCGAGACTGCCATGGAATTGGCCTGTGAACCCAACAGTCCTATATCTCTTGCAGTCGCACAAAAGTATGCTGCAGTGTTCTTGATATGACCCAACGTAAGGAGGGTATCTATATTGGATGACAAGGCATCCGACCATTTTTGAATACTACTACTCCCCCATGCGCATGTAATGGCAGGTCTATCCAACGTACGCGTGGACACATAACCAGAAAATATCGTATCTTCCTGCATACGATCCGCTGGATTTGTGACAGGGCCCCGTGCAGAACAGGGGGTGACTCCCACTTTATTCTGTCCGCGGCGGGAAAAGAATAAACAATCGGAATCCACTTGAGGATTTGAAACCATCTTGTCAGGGCTGACCTAGACTTTCTCACACAGAGCGCTCAGCACATGAGAAGGAGGAATGTTACCTCAGCTTTCATTATAAATTTATATATATATATATATATATATATATATCTATATATCTATATCTATATATATATATAGGTAGCAGGTATTCGGCACTCCCATATAGATAATTAAATCAACTTGCCCGGTGCCCTCCACAGCATAGCAGCAATGTAGGATGTACAAATAGGCGGCACTCTCGGACTTTTTGTGTACAAGAAAAGAGATGACCCCCTCTTGTTAGCTTGACGTTTCGGTTTTATTAACCGTCATCAGAAGATACAAAAGATACAACAAACAATCTTACCTTAATATAACATTGACACACCACGTGCAGCGTCCCCGGAGCCCCGGCAGACCCATATCCGGTTGCGTCATCGCATGTAGACACCACTGCCCACTTGATGACGTATACCCGGCTCTAAGTGCATACCCATCACCATGACAACACACAGCATTGGAGAAATGTAAATCAATAAAACTGCAGACTCTGTAAAACAAAGAGTACAGCAGACATTCTAAGAGATATCCATGTTAAACAATCGGACTGAATAATCACCCTTACATATTAAAGAAGAACACTTAGAGAAGTTCCCCCTCATAGAAAACATGACAAAGATAGCGTCTCATTGAGGCCGTTTGGAGCCACCGTGTTCAATCGGTGTATCCAGCGGGCTTCTTTTTGCAATAAAACTTTATGTCTATCACCACCTCGTTTAGCCTGTTGCTAAACACTTCAAATCACATAATCATACATTGGCCACCTTACGGTATAAGATGCTAGAGCAGGTGTAGGCATCTAAACGAGGTGGTGATAGACATAAAGTTTTATTGCAAAAAGAAGCCCGCTGGATACACCGATTGAACACGGTGGCTCCAAACGGCCTCAATGAGACGCTATCTTTGTCATGTTTTCTATGAGGGGGAACTTCTCTAAGTGTTCTTCTTTAATATGTAAGGGTGATTATTCAGTCCGATTGTTTAACATGGATATCTCTTAGAATGTCTGCTGTACTCTTTGTTTTACAGAGTCTGCAGTTTTATTGATTTACATTTCTCCAATGCTGTGTGTTGTCATGGTGATGGGTATGCACTTAGAGCCGGGTATACGTTATCAAGTGGGCAGTGGTGTCTACATGCGATGACGCAACCGGATATGGGTCTGCCGGGGCTCCGGGGACGCTGCACGTGGTGTGTCAATGTTATATTAAGGTAAGATTGTTTGTTGTATCTTTTGTATCTTCTGATGACGGTTAATAAAACTGAAACGTCAAGCTAACAAGAGGGGGTCATCTCTTTTCTTGTACACAAAAAGTCAGAGAGTGCCGCCTATTTGTACATCCTATCTATATATATATATATATATGTATATATATATATATATATCTATATATCTATATATATACCCATATATAGACCCTTTTGTCAGTAACAGCAGGGTCCTCAGTGACGTTAATACGTTCTTAATGTGCACTATTCATGCACTGAATGCTCTCTTTTTTTTGGGTTGATCTAATCAGGAATCATTATGGTCGACATAGGAAACGGTATCCGTGTCGATATCAGGGAGTAATAACTGGGCAAAATAATCTTTTTTGCGACCCCCAGGGGTCTGAGGGAAATATAGCTATGAAGCTGACATCTTCCATAGATATTTCTACGTCTGTGTCTGGGATTCAGTCACCGACATGTTGACACACGTGTACCAAGCCCCATCAGGAGTCGGCGGTGCCGACAGGGTCACTCCCACAGCCATTTGTGGGAAGATCACTCAGCCTCAGACATGCCGATACACGTGTACCAAACACCCACCGACACACCGGGCATAAAGGGGACAGACCCACAGTAAAGTCGGTCAGGGAGACACAGATGTAGTTTGCCAGCTCACAACTCAGCGCTCAATCCCGGTTCTGAAACCCTTATATAATGCCTCAGACCTGTAGCGCTTTTATAACTAACTTATATTGCACCAAATCAACTGTGCCCCCCCCCCCCCCATTTTTCACGCTGTTATGTGGGAGGAAGAACCAGCATCTCTACAACTCTGTGGAGAGAGAATGGCGCTGATGAGAGCTGAGGGCTAAGCCACCTCAGAAGGTTTTTTATTCAAGCCTCTTCGTGGTCCCGAAACCAGACGGCTTGGTCAGACCAATCCTAAATCTGAAATCCCTCATTTTCTACTTAAAGAAATTTAAATCTAAGATGGAATCTCTCAGGGCAGTGATCTCCAATCTGGAAAATTTTTTCCATGGTCTCAGTAGACATAAAGAACCTTCGCATTAAGCTTGCCTGAGGTTTGCAATTCAGGAGTGTCATTACCAATTTCAGACGATGCCGTGGGTCTGTCCACGGCTCCAAGGTTAATGGCGCGCTTCAGCCCCGCTATTTTTCATTATATTTATACTGGCGGGGGTCAGGATTTAGTGCCCAGGCACTCATACCAGTCTTTTCCAGTCACATATGAGAATGTATATGCTGCCCAGGGCGCCCCCCCCCCCTACAGTGCCGCTGTGTGTGGGAGCATGGCGCGCAGCGCGATCGCGGTGCGGTACCTCAGAAGCCGTCACTGAAGTCTTCTTTTCTTCTTCTACTCACCTGTCTTCTGACTTCTGGCTCTGCAAGGGGGGTGACGGCGGCCCCTGGGGTTGAACCCCTAGGCGTACCTAGTGTTCCAAACCCTCAGGAGCTAATGGTGTCCTGTAGCCAAAGAAGCAGAGCCTTTAAACTCACTAGAAGTAGGTCTGACTTCTCTCCCCTAAGTACTACGAAGCAGGGAGACTGTTGCCAGCATACCTGAAAATAAAAAACCTAACAAAGTCTTTTCAGAGAAACTCAGTAGAGCTCCTCAGAGTGCATCCAGTCTGCCTGGGCACAGATCTAAACTGGAGTCTGGAGGAGCAAAGAGGGAGGAGCCAGGTCACACCATTTGAAAGTCTTAAAGTGCCCATGTCTCCTGCGGATCCCGTCTATACCCCATGGTTCTTGAAGTGACCCCAGCATCCTCTAGGACGTATGAGAAAATAGGATCTTAATTACCTACCTGTAAATCCTTTTCTCGTAGTCCGTATTAGTACCATGGGGTATAGACGGGTCCACCAGGAGACATTGGCACTTTAAGAGTTTAACATTGTGGGCTGGCTCCTCCATCTATGCCTCTCCTACCAGACTCAGTCTAGAAACTGTGCCCGAGGAGACAACATAATTAGAGAGAAGTAAATACACAGATAGTGGCGAGATTCATACCAGCTCACACAACAAGGCAAATCCAGCCAGCATGCTGGAAAACTCAGCAACAGCTGAAACAGTACTGAAACAGTTAAGAACACAGAATTTACCTAGGAACCAGGCAGTACTGAACCAAATAACCACTGCAGGATAAAGAAGCGCTGGACGGGCGCCCAGCATCCTCCACGGACTACGAGAAAAGTATTTACTGGTAGGTAATTAAAATCCTATTTTCTCTTACGTCCTAGAGGATGCTGGGGTCCATATTAGTACCATGGGGATGTACCAAAGCTCCCATAATGGGAGGGAGAGCACGCAAGCTCCTGCAGAACTGCTTGACCAAACTTGAGGTCATCCGAGGCCAAAGTATCAAACTTAGCAAACGTGTTCGATCCAGACCAAGTAGCTGCTCGGCAAAGCTGTACAACCGAGACACCCCGGGCAGCCGCCCAGGAAGAACCCACCTTACGAGTAGAGTGGGCCTTTACAGATTTTGGACACAGCAATCCTGTCGTAGAATATGCATGCTGGATGGTGAACCTGATCCAGCGTGAAATCGACTGCTTAGAAGCAGGACACTTAATTTTCTTGGGATCATAGAGGACAAACAGCGAGTCCAATTTTCTGTGACGAGCCGTCCTCTTCACAAAAATCTTCAAAGCCCTCACAACATCCAAGGCCTTTGAAGAAATTGAGGAGTCAGTAGCCACTGGCACCACAATAGGTTGGTTGATATGAAAAGCCGACACAAACTTAGGAAGGAACTGCTGATGCGTCCTGAGTTCCGTCCTATCTTCATGGAAGACCAGATAGGGACTTTTACAGGACAAAGCTCCCAATTCCGACACACATCGAGCAGAAGACAAAGCCAACAAAGTGACCGCCTTCCACGTGAGAAACTTGATTTCAGCCTCCTGTAGAGGCTCAAACCAATCCGATTGCATGAACTGCAACACCACATCAAGATCCCAGGGCGACGTTGACGCCACAAAGGGAGGCTGGATGTGCAGAACCCCTTTAAAAAAGGTCTGAACCTCAGGGAGGACAGCCAATTGTTTCTGGAAGAAAATGGATAAAGCTGAGATCTGGACCTTGATGGAGCCCAATCTCAGGCCCATATCCACACCTGCTTGCAGGAAAAGGAGAAAAAGTCCAAGTTGAAACTCCACCGCAGGAAATTTCTTGTATTCACACCAAGAAAATAGGATTTTAATACCTACCGGTAAATCCTTTTCTCCTAGTCCGTAGAGGATGCTGGGGTCCACTTCAGTACCATGGGGTATAGACGGTTCCGCAGGAGCCATGGGCACTTTAAGACTTTTCAAGGGTGTGAACTGGCTCCTACCTCTATGCCCCTCCTCAAGATCTCAGTATAGGAACTGTGCCCAGGGAGACGGACATTTCGAGGAAAGGAATTACTTTTAATTAAACAGTGAAATTCATATCAGCTCACACCTGAACCATGCCGCACAACATGGCATTCAACACAACACATGCCAACGGGCATGAACAACCTTTGCAGCAACATGCTGAAAATAACCGTAACACAACACTTGTGTAACTACAAACTAATAACTGTAGGTAAAGTACGCACTGGGTCGGGCGCCCAGCATCCTCTACGGACTAGGAGAAAAGGATTTACCGGTAGGTATAAAAATCCTATTTTCTCATACGTCCTAGAGGATGCTGGGGTCCACTTCAGTACCATGGGGTTATACAAAGCTCCAGTATGGGCGGGAAAGTGCGGATGACCCTGCAGCACCGATTGACCAAACTGTAGGTCCTCATCGGCCAAGGTGTCAAAGTTGCAAAACTTAGCAAACGTGTATGCCCCTGACCAAGTAGCTGCTCGGCAAAGTGGTAATGCCGAGACCCTCCGGGCAGCCGCCCAGGACGAGCTCACCTTTCTAGTAGAATGGGCAGTCACCGAATTCGGTACCGGCAATCCTGCCGTAGAATGAGCGTGCTGAATCGTACCTCTGATCCAGCGCGCAATAGTCTGCTTAGAAGCAGGACACCCAATCTTGTTGGGAGCATACAGGACAAACAGAGCCTCTGTTTTTCTTATCAGAGTCGTTCTTGCGACATAGATTCTCAAAGCCCTGACCACATCAAGGGACTTTGACTCAGTAAAAGTGTCAGTAGCCACTGGCACCACAATAGGTTGGTTCATATGGAAAGACGAAACCACCTTTGGAAGAAATTGTTGACGAGTTCGTTACTCAGCCCTATCTTCATGGAAGATCAGATAAGGGCTCTTGTGAGACAAGGCCACTAACTCAGACACCCTTCTTGCGGATGCCAAGGCCAACAGCATGACCACTTTCCAAGTGAGAAATTTCAACTCCATCTCCTGGAGAGGTTCAAACCAATCCGATTGAAGGAATCGTAACACCACGTTAAGATCCCATGGTGCCACAGGAGGCACAAATGGAGGTTGGATGTGTAGTAACCCTTTCACGAAAGTCTGAACTTCTGGAAGGGAGGCCAATTGTTTCTGAAAGAAAACGGAAAAAGCCGAAAGCTGGCCCTTGATTGAACCCACTCGTAGGTCTGCATCCACACCTGCCTGGAGAAAATGGAGAAAACGTCCCAACTGAAAACTCTTCCGTTGGAGCCTTCTTGGTTTCACACCAAGACACACATTTTCTCCAAATACGGTGGTAATGTTTAGACGTTACTCCTTTCCTGGCCTGAATAAGTGTGGGAATGACTTCCTCTGGAATACCCTTTCGGGCTAGGATCCGGCGCTCAACAGCCATGCCGTCAAACTTAGCCACATTAAGTCATGATACACGCACGGCCCCTGCTGCAGCAGGTCCTCGCGAAGAGGAAGAGGCCGAGGATCTTCTATAATTAACTCTTGAAGATCTGGATACCAAGCCCTCCTTGGCTAGTCTGGAACCATGAGGATCTCTCGAACTCCTGTTCTCCTTATGATTTTGAGAACTTTTGGTATCAGTGCAAGTGGAGGGAAGACATATACCGACCGGAACACCCACTGGGTCACTAGTGCATCCACTGCTATTGCTTGAGGGTCTCTCGACCTGGAACAATATCTCTGAAACTTCTTGTTGAGACGAGATGCCATCAAGTCTACTTGAGGAACTCCCCAAAGACCTGTCACCTCTGCAAAGACTTCTTGGTGGAGGCCCCATTCTCCTGGATGGAGATCGTGTCTGCTGAGGAAGTCTGCTTCCCAGTTGTCCACTCCCGGAATGAAAATTGCAGACAGAGCTCTTGCATGTCTTTCTGCCCAGCGGAGGCACTTTGTCACCTCTGCCCTTGCCGCTCTGCTTTTCGTTCCGCCTTGACGGTTTATGTACGCGACTGCTGTTACATTGTCCGACTGGATCTGTACGGGTTGATCTTGAAGAAGATGTACCGCTTGTAGAAGGCCATTGTAAATGGCTCTCAACTCCTGAACGGTTATGTGAAGACAAGTTTCTTGACTTGACCATCTTCCTTGGAAGCTCTCCCTCTGTGTGACTGCTCCCCAGCCTCGGAGACTTGCATCCGTGGTCACCAGGATACAGTCTTGAATCCCGAATCTGCGTCCCTCTAGGAGGTGAGAACTGTGTAGCCACCACAGGAGCTAAATTCTGGCTTCGGAAGACAGGATTATCCTCTGATGCATGTGTAGATGGGATCCGGACCACTTGTCCAACAGGTCCCCTGGAATACACTGGTATGGAATCGGCCAAACTGTATGGCCTCGTAGGCCGCTACCATCTTTCCCAACAACCGAATGCATTGATGAATCGACACTCTTGTTGGTTTCAGAATTTGTTTGACCATTCTCTGGATTTCCAGAGCCTTTTCTACTGGAAGAAATACCCTCTGTACTTCTGTGTCCAGTATCATCCCGAGAAAGGACAATCTTGTCGTCGGTTCCAATTGTGATTTTGGAAAATTTATGATCCAACCGTGAGTATTATCAGGGAGAGTGCAATGTTCTGCATCAAATTTTCCCTGGACCTCGCTTTTATCAGGAGATCGTCCAGATAAGGAATTATATTGACTCCTTGCAGTCGGAGGACTATCGTCTCCGCCATTACTTTGGTGAATACCCTCGGTGCCATGGAGAGTCCGAACGGCAACGTCTGAAAGTGGTAATGACAATCCTGTACTGCGAATCTCAGATAAGCTTGATGCGGAGGATAAATGGGAACCTGTAAGTAGGCATCTTTTATGTCCACTGACACCACGAATTCCCCCTCCTCCAGACTGGAAATCACTGCCCTCAGAGATTTCATCTTAAACTTGAACCTTTGCAGGTAGAGATTCAGATTTGTCAGGTTTAGAAATGGTCTGACCGAGCCGTCCGGCTTCGGAACTACAAATAGGCTTGAATAAAAACCTCTCTCCTTGTTGAGACAAGGGAACCAGGACAATGACTTGATCCTGACACAGTCACTCTATTGCTGCTGCTACCACTTCCCTATCCGGGACAGAAGCTGTTAAGGGTGATTCGAAAATACGGCCTGGGGAAATGTCATGAAACTCCAGTTTATACCCGTGGGACTCTCTTTGTACGGCCCACGTGTCTAGGCCAGATTGAACCCAGAACTGACTGAAGAGTTTCAGACGTGCCCCCACCTGAGCGGACTACCGCAAGGGAGCCCCAGCGTCATGCTGAGGATTTGGCATAAGCAGAGGTTGATTTCTGCTCCAGTGAGACACTGTGGACTTTATTTCCTTTTCCCCTACCTTTACCCACAAAGAAAGGGGGGCCTTTACCCTTTTTTTTTTGGTCGAAAATACTGCATCTGAGAGTGATGTGTCTTTTACGCTGGCGCAGGAGCATTAGGCAAGAGTGTCGACTCTACCTGCGTTAGCCGCAGAACTAAAGCATCCAGCGCATCTCCAAATAAGGCCTCACCTTTATACGGGAGAGCCTCCATATTCCTTTTGGAGTCTGCATCAGCATTCCATTGGCTAATCCACAACGCCCTCCATGCTGAGATTGCCATGGTAGTGTTTCTTGATCCCAAGAGACCAATATCTTTCATAGTTTCTAGCACATACGCAGCAGCGTCTATGATATGACCTAATGTTAGGAGTATCTCGTCTCCATCTATTGTGTCAATGTCTAATGACAAGTTTCTGACCACTTTTCAATAGCACTACTCACTCACTCACAGACAATGGTAAGGCTGAGTAGTGTCCCATTGGCCATATCAATAGATCACCTCACAAACTTGCGGTCTGCCGGCTCCTTAAGTGAAGCCATTCCAGGCGCAAGGAGAAACCCCTTTTTCCTTTCATGACAGGGCCCTGTCTAAAATGTGGGGTGACTCCCACCTTTTGGAAAAAGGTAAGCTGCCTGAATTCCGTTTGGGAATCTGAAATTTCTTTTCAGGTTAAATCAGACTCCCTCCAAGACTGTTCAACTCATGAGGTGGAGGGAAAATTACATTACTTCTTTACTAAAGTAAACCCTCTCCTGTGGTAAAAGAGGGGGCTTCATAACTTCTAACACCTCCTTTATAGCTAAAACATGTTTTGAATGCTTTTCGCTAACTTAGGACCTATTCCCCTGGAATCACTAGTGTCGACACAGGAATCAGAGCCTGTGTCGGTATCAGTTTGTACTACTTGTGCAAATTTGTATGTGACCTAGAGGGGTCCCTGTGGATGAAAGGCAGAACTATTAAAAATCACATCTTCAACAGATTATTTTCAGTTTTCTGCATGAGATTCAGTCCAACCTCTTACTGATATGATTCACACTATCACGTAACCTTTCACCCAGTCAGGCTCTTGGTGTCATATTACAACTCTGTGTCCCTAACATGGCTCCCACAGAGGAAGAGCTCCCTGCCTCAGACATGTCACATACGTGCACAATCACACCACAGACCCTCCGGGCTTATAGGGGACAGACCCACAGTAAAATCTGTCAGAGGGACACAGAAATGAATTGCCAGTCCACAACTCAGCGCTTAAATACAAAATCCCTGTGTCGTGTACTTTGTACACAAAGACTTTCCGCTCTATATATATATACATATATTGCCATTATATCACAATATACACTTTCCCACCCTCTTTGTACTCTGATACTAAACATAAACTGAGAGGAGGATCAGCGTTTCTTCCCCTGCTTTTTGCTGGAAGAAAATGGCGCTGAGCAGTGTGCTGGCTGACTGAGGAGTAAGCCCCGCCCCCGCAATGGCGCGTTTCTCCTCAGAGCTTTTGATACCAATATTTTTACTGGCGGGGGTAGGGCTGTGCCTCAGCATCTTATGCCCTCTATTTTTGTCAGTTTCTAGGTTTCATGCTGCCCTGGGTGCCCCACCCGCGCCCTGCACCCTGGAGTGCCTGTGTATGTGTGGGTAGCATGGTGCCCGCTGCGCGGTACCTTTTAGCCGTCACAATGTCTGAATATTTATTCTTACACTCACCTGTCTTCTGACTGTCTCTGTAAGGGGGGTGACGTGACGGCGGGCTGTGGGAGTGAGCACATAGCCGCAGCTATCGTTCAGTTCCCTTCAGGAGCTAATGGTGTCCTGTCAGCCAGAAACAGAGCCATGAAACTATTCAGGAAGTTGGTTCCTACTTCTGCCCCCTAAGTCCTAGGAAGCAGGGAGACTGTTGCCAGCAGTTCTCCCTGAAAATAAAAAACCTAACATAAGTCTTTTCAGAGAAACTCAGTAGAGCTCCCCTGGAGTGCATCCAGTCTGCCTGGGCACATTTTCTAAACTGAGGTCTGGAAGAGGGGCATAGAGGGAGGAGCCAGTTCACACCCTTGAAAAGTCTTAAAGTGACCATGGCTCCTGCGGAACCGTCTATACTCCATGGTACTGAAGTGGACCCCAGCATCCTCTAGGACATATGAGAAACACATTTTTTCCAAATTCGATGGTAATGTTTAAACGTTAACCCCTTCCTAGCCTGTATCAGGGCAGGAATAACCTCGCTCGGAATACCCTTCCGAGCTAAGATCTGGCGCTCAAACGCCATGCCGTCAAACGTAGCCGTGGTAAGTCTTGATAAGCGAACGGCCCCTGCAGTAGAAGATCCTCCCGAAGAGGTAGGGGCCTTGGATCTTCCAGCAGTAGATCCAGCAGATCCGCGTACAAAGCCCTACTTGGCCAGTCTGGAGCAATGAGGATTGCCAGAACTTTTGTTCTTTTTACAAGTTGTAGAACTTTTGGAATTAGATGAAGTAGAGGGAACACACACACTGACGTGAACACCCATGCTGTTACCAGTGCGTCCACCGCCACTGCCTGCGGGTCCCTCGACCTGGAACAGTACCTCCGCAGCTTCTTGTTGAGGCAGGAGGCCATCATGTCTATGTGAGGAACCCTCCACCAACTGGTTACCTCCTCGAACACCTCCGGATGGATGGAGATCGTGTCTGCTGAGGAAGTCCGCTTCCCAGTTGTCTACTCCCGGAATGAAGATTGCTGACATCGCTACAGCGTGCTTTTCTGCCCAGATGAGGATTCTGACATTGCAGCCCTGCTCTTCGTTCCGCCTTGTCGGTTTATGTAGGCTACTGTGGTCATGTTGTCTGACTGAACCTGAACAACCCGATCTTGTAGAAGGTGTGCTGCTTGAAGAAGGCCGTTGTATACGGCTCTTAGCTCCAGGATGTTTATTGGAAGAAGGGACTCCTCCCTTGACCACCGCCCATGGAAGGTTTCCCGCTGAGCGACTGCTCCCCAAACTCTCAGACTTGCATCCGTGGTTAGAAGGATTCAGTCCTGAACTATGAACCTTTGGCCCTCCAGAAGGTGCGATAGTTGTAGCCACCAGAGGAGCGAAATCCTGGCTTTCGGCGACAGACGATATCCTCTGGTGCATGTGCAGGTGAGATCCCGACCACTGGTCCAAGAGATCCAGTTGAAAGGATCGAGCATGAAACCTTCCGTACTGCAAAGCCTCGTAGGAGGCAACCATCTTCCCCAGAAGGCGGATGCACTAATGAACCGATACCCGAGCAGGTTTCAAGACATCCCGGACCATCGTTTGAATCACCAACGCTTTCTCCACTGGTAGAAACACCCTCTGCACCTCCGTGTCGAGGATCATCCCCAGGAAAGACAGCCTCCTTGTCGGCTCCAGATGAGACTATGGAAGGTTCAGGATCCAACTGTGCTCCTTGAGCAGATGTGTCGTGAGAGCAATGGATCTTAACAACTTCTCCCTGGACTATGCCTTGATCAGCAAATCTTCAAGATATGGAATTATGTTCACCCCCTGATTGCGGAGGAGAACCATCATCTCTGCCATCACCTTGGTGAAGACCCTCGGTGCCGTGGAGAGACCGAACGGCAGTGCCTGAAACATATAGTGATCGTCTAACAGCGCAAACCTGAGATAAGCCTGATGTGGCGACCAAATGGGAATGTGGAGGTACGCATCCTTGATGTCCAGAGACACCAGGAACTCCCCCTCCGACAGTTCTGAGATGACTGCTCTCAGAGACTCCATTTTGAATTTGAAGTCCCTGAGATAAGGGTTCAAAGATTTCAAGTTCAGACATGGCCTTACTGAACCATCCGGCTTCAGTACCACAAAAATGTTCAAATGGTAACCCTTTTTCAACTGATGAGGTGGAACTGGAACAATGACCTCGGACACTATCAATTTTCGGATCGCGTCCAGTAGAATTACTCTGTCTGCCGGCAAAGCCGGCAAGCCTGATTTGAAGAATCGGTGAGGTGGGAGAGTTTGAAACTCCAGCCTGTACCCCTGGGACACAATATCCTGTATCCAGGGGTCCAGGCCAGACGACACCCAGACGTGGCTGAAATGCTGGAGTCTTGCTCCCACTTGACCTACCTCCAGGCTTTGCGGTCCACCGTCATGCTGAAGACTTTGAGGTACCAGAAGCCAGCTTCTGGTCCTGGGAACCTGCGGAAGCAGGCTTTTTGGATTTGGCACGACCACCTCTAAAGAAGGTGTGAGAGGGTAAAGGAGTAAAAGGCTTCTTCGTAGCCGGTGCGGGGAGAAAAGGAGACAACCGCGGTAGCCATGGCAATCCACGCATCCAGCGCCTCCCCAAACAGAGCCAGACCTGTATAGGGTAGGCTCTCCACACTTTTCCTGGATTCCGCGTCCGCAGACCATTGGCGCAGCCAGAGACGGACATGGAGGAGATCCCTGCAGCCATGGAACCCAGATTCTTCATGGATTCTACCAGGAACCCTGCAGAATCCTGTATGTTACGTAAAAATAAATCAACGTCACCTTTATCCATCGTAGTGAAGTCATCCTGCAGAGTGATTGACCACTTTGCAATAGCTTTTGAAATCCATGCACAGGCAATAGTAGGCTGCAGTATAGCTCCTGAAGCTGTGTATATGGATTTGAGCATAGCATCCACTTTGCGATCTGCTGGGTCTTTCAACACGGTAGATCCTGGGACTGGTAAGACCACCTGTTTTGACAGCCTAGAGACAGAGGCGTCAACAATAGGCGGGGACTCCCATTTTTTTCTATCATCTTCCGGGAAGGGAAAAGCAACCAGAACCCTTTTAGGGATCTGGAATTTTTTCTCTGAGTTTTCCCAGACTTTTTCAAATATAGCATTTAATTCCTTAGATGTCGGGAAGGTGAGAGGGGCTTTCTTATTGTCTGTGAAAAAAGCCTCCTCAACCTGCTCAGGAGGTGTGTCAGAAATATGTAACACATCTGCATGGCCTCAATCATCAACTGCACCACCTTAGCAAGTGAAGCCGTCCCCCTCGACACATCCAAATCACCGTCTGCTGTGTCAGAATCGGTATCAGTGTCATCCTGCATAATGTGGGCAAGAGCACGTTTGTGAGAATGTACCGCAGGGGGCCCCGAGGGAGCAGTATCGGACCATACTGCCATAGAGGACTGCAATACCTGAGTTGCATGCTCAGTCCTTGCAACTCTTTCAGAAATCTGAGAAATAGCCCCCCTAAGAGAGGCTAACCACTCCGGTTCTCTAGCTGGGATCTGCGCTACAACAGTGCAATCCTGATTACATGGGATGGGATTTTCCTGAGAAGATAAATCCTCTGCAGCATATGAGACAGAGTCTGTAGACATGTTTGTTTGTACACCCCACATACACACAGGGTACAGGGCAGACAGTTTCCCCCCACAAGAATGGCAGAGAGACACAGAGATTGGAGCCAACCCACACACAGCGCTATATAGATATAGGGAGACCCTTAACCAGCGCTGACTGTGTCACTTAATAGGTAACACAGTCTTTACAGACAGCTGGAGGTGCTCTGGAGGGACTGCTCTTCCACTGGGAGCGTGTATGCAGGCAGGAAAATGGCGCTGAATGCTGCTGGGTCCGCTCTAAGAAGCTCCGCCCCCTTAATGGCGCTGTCTTCCCTCTCTTCCAAGATTATACTGGCCTGAGGATTTTGTGTTGGCTGAGATCCGCGGACCCCGACAGGCTTTCTGGTCAGTGTAGGTTTAAGTCGCCGGCTGAGGGCGCCCCTCACCAAGTACCCATGAGCCCCCGGAGCGCAGTTAGTACTGCGCTCCTACCCTGTTGCCGCCATCTTCACATCGTCTCCCTGCTTGTTAGGGAGCCGATGACTCACTCACCGCACTTCAGCTCTGTAATGGGGTGGCGGCATGCTGCTGGGGTGAGTGATCTATCCCCTCTGGAGCGAAGTGTCCAGTCAGTGGAGACAGTGGCTCAGATCCAGCAGGGCGGACACTGCTCCCCCCCTCAGTCCCTCGATGCAGGGAGGCTGTTGCCAGCAGCATCCCTGTAAAATAACAAACTCTAAAATAAACTTTTCTAAAGAAGCTCTGTAGAGCTCCCCTAGCTGTGACCGGCTCTTCCGGGCACATTTTCTAAATCGAGTCTAGTAGGAGGGGCATAGAGGGAGGAGCCAGCCCACACTATTAAACTCTTAAAATGCCAATGGCTCCTGGTGGACCCGTCTATACCCCATGGTACTAATATGGACCCCAGCATCCTCTAGGATGTAAGAGAAAGTATGTGCTTTTTATTTTGTAATGGGGACTCATTCAGATGTGGTTGCAACTTTAATGGTGTCGCAACTGAGCCATTATCGGAAGACTGGTCACGTGCTAAGGTACCTTATCCAAGCCGCTCGGAGTGAGGAATTAGTCGCAGGGTAACGGACAGGAAAAGACCATTTAGGAGAGGTAATTTGTGTCTGCAAAAATGTAGGCGTGTTGTGACCATATAAAACATGGCACTGGCATCGCAACTTCCAATCGCCAGTCCCTGTTCCTTGCATCTGCGTTGTGATGGAGTATGAAATTTATGAGCATATTGTGATGGCTTAGTGGGCATCACCGTTCACTTGTGGGCAGCTCCCACACTAGCATTGCTTCCCATGAGGCAAAAAATAGTGGAAGGAGTAACAAGAAAGACAGATACATGTGTGTCCAGGGCAGTGGCGGATCCAGGGGGGGGCACTCGGGCCCGTGCCCCCCCTGTCATTTGTGGCTCCCCCCCCCCCCCGCGGCGTCGGCGCCGCACAGGGAGATGACGGGCGCCCGCTGAGATTGTGTTACCAGCGGGCGCCCGTCTCCCTGCACAGCGGTACCTGGAGCCAGGAGCTCAGTACTGAGCTCCGGCTTCCGGCGCTGTCACTGCGCCGTGCGCTATGGGAGAGATGTCAGTCATGACGTCTCTCTCATAGTACTGAGGAGAGGACGCCAGCCAGAAGGAGGACTGCAGCGGCGCGGGAACGGGGCTCGGTAAGTATTATGTTTTTTTCTTCCTTAATGCAGCGGGGGCATCTCCTGGGGGAAACTACGGGGGGACATTACTACTGGGGGGGCACCAACAAGGGGCATTACTACTGGGGGGGCATCAACAAGGGGCATTACTACTGAGGGGGGGCATTACTACTGGGGGCATTATAACTGGGGGCATCACTACTGGGGGGGCAGCTACTGGGGGCATTATTACTGGGGGGGGCAGCTACTGGGGGCATTATTACTGGGGGGCACCTACAGGGGGCATTACTACTTGGGGGCTAAACTACAGGGGCATTACTACTTGGGGGCTAAACTACAGGGGGAGCCAAACTACTGGGGGCATAACTACAGGGGCCAAACTATTGGGGGCATTACTACTGGAGGCTAAACTATAAGGGGGGCATAACTACAGGGGCTAAACTGCAATGGGGCAAACTACAGGGGGGCATTACTACTGGTGGCTAAACTATAAGGGGGGCATAACTACAGGGGCTAAACTACAATGGGGCAAACTATAGGGGGGCATTACTACTGGTGGCTAAACTACTGGGGTCATAACTGCAGGGGCATTACCACTGGGGGCATAATGACTGGGGGCATTACTACAGGCAACATTACTACTGGGGGCAATACGGGCATTGCATAAGGGACACCACTACTATGGGGTCTATATAAGGGGCACTACCAGTACAGTGGACATTGCATAATGAGCGCTACAACTGTGGGCATTGTATAAGAAGCGCCACCTCACATGCACCGAAGCCGCACGCAAATGTACTTGCCCCTTCCATGGTGCCCCCCCTATCATTTTCTTCTGGATCTGCCCCTGGTCCAGGGCACTTTTAAGATGACAAATTTAAAATATAAAGTTAGTATAATACATTCCTTAGTAGGCTTAAGAAGAGGATCTGTAGTTTGACCCAAGCAGTCCGTCAAGCTATTATCTCAAAAAAGGATCCAGATGATCGCTCTAGATTGATTCTTATACTCATATGAAAAAAGAATAACAGAAAGGGGAAAAAAATGTGCAGTACAGTCTATGTAAAGTCCACAAATAAAGAACACTTGGTGACTGGTATTCTCCCTAAAGGATAGCGTACCCCACTCATACTTTAACTGGTGTAATTAAATATATAAAGGTATCTTTAACTGGTCAGTTTTCTCCATTCGATTCTTTCATACCAATACTTGTTCAAACATATGGCCAGGCAATGCTAATTAAGATGGGCATACCCAGAACTCACACAGCGTGTTATTAAAAACTCCTATAAAGGTATCTTTAGACCGAAACCATGTGGTAAAGTTTTTGATGATTTTAATTAGGCCACTAATTACATGTCATTTAGGGGGTAAAAAAAAAAAAAGTAAATATCCTCAAACTACCCCAAAATAAACTTTTTTGGTTAGATTATACACCTCAAATTTAAAGTAAAAACTAATTGGTTTTGATTTTTTTTTTTAAAACTTAAACTCGCCTTAAATTACCTCAAGAGAACCTTTTTAAACTTTTTGCATTTTTCCATTGAATTCCTTTCTAATTAAACGAAATTCATAAGCTTTTATCATTTTATTTTAACGCAAAAATGGTCATGCAAGAATTGTCAGAAGTGTCTGAAAAGGTGTTCCCACTTTTTCAGACACTTCTCAAAGACTGCGTTTAGCTGAAAATTTGCACACTCTCACCACACATTGGCATTTTTAAATGGATTTGCGAATTCTGAGCTGCATGCATTCATGTGAAGTCTGCAAGTTTCATAAAACAAACTCGCATTCGCAAACGCACACCTGGTGGTAGGAGTTGGGAGCATAGTACCCTGGATGCCGCAGCCTGTGGCTGTATTGGGACGGGTTTCAGAAAAAACCTGTTATAGCATCTCCTGATGTAAATTTACTGGCCTTGGTACCATAGTTGTAGCGCCCATTTTAAGTAACATTATGGGCCCTACACACTGAACAGTATCTAAGACAGAAATGAACAATATATTGTTCATATCGTCCCCGCGGTCGTTCATCGTTGCTTTTTCACAATTTTCAATGCAAGCCAATTTGTACGATATCGATCATCATTCATATCGATCATCGTTCAAAACGCATTAATCATCCAGTGTGTAGGGCATATTAGGGATACTCAGATGGCCGATGCCTGCTTGATGATCTTTGGATGCAGTAGATCACAAAACCCTGCAGTGGGTGCTATTTTACTTAAGATGCCTCCTCTAGCTTTTAAATTATTTTGCACAGCCACTGAGTACAAAGTCGCAATGGTTGCACTACATCATCCACTTTTGAGAGAGCCCCATGCGACCAGTCAGTAACACCCTCCCAGCCCCTCTGCATACGAGTCTCTGACCCCAATCTGTCCCGATAACCGTTGGCCACAATTGTCAGGCAGCCCCATGGCGCCTCTACCTAGCTCTGCAGTGGTTCAAAGTCACTCCCTTCCACTGTAGCCACAGCTCTGCCCCCAGTGTCCTGTCACTGCTGGCCACAGTGATCGGGCAGCCCAATCATTGTCACCCACACCCAGGAGCCCCTCTCAGGCATCACTCAAGAATGCCTACCCACTGCTGCTTGTTTCTTGGTTTCTCTTGCAGAACTGCAAAGCCTTGCAAGAAGTAATTTTACTATATATATATATATATATATATATATATATATTTATTTATTTGCTCACCTGGACAAAGGGGAGTGTGGCCCCAAAACGTTGGTGTCTTGATGTGTTTATAATACAGCTTTGATATAATTAAGTCTTCAGAGTGCCGCTGCTTCAATACTTTATATATAAATATATATATATATATATATATATATATATATACATACAAATCCCTGCACTCTCACGCAACTCTGCCAACAACTGGGGTGCCAATCAGAGTCAGACCCACATAGAGGTGGGACCCATAGTACAATACAGGATTATCCACCTAGTGGAACAGATAGCACTCTCCAGACTTTATTTCAATAAATCAGCAAAGAAAGTATTTAATGTAAAGGTAATCTCACAGTTCCAATGTAATATCCATTTGCGACGTTTCGGTCCACACCAGGACCTTTGTCAAGGAGTTACAGCGTGGTCACAGCAGTCATCATTACAGCATGGTCAGCATATTAGGTAACTATAAATAAAACAAAAGGATCCAAATGTGGACTGAATAATCTTAAGCCTCTTTTATTTCCCAGCAGCTCTCCTATGTGTCCGCATGCATAGAGATCCAAAACTGTTTGGAAAAGTTTAAATTTATTATTGTATCTTTATTGAACAACAATACATTGTGAAAATGTTTACCAATTTTTTTTATGGAAATGAGGATTCAAATTGTTTTAAGCAATAAACAAGTGTTTTAAAGAAAAAGGGTGTTTTTGTAAAGTCATCCTCTCTTTATTAGTAACCAGATATAAATACTCCAAACCATACTTAACCAGTAACCAGATACGAATACACCAAATCATATTTTAATAAGTGCGCTCCACAGAGATTTTTTTGACATATATACATATATATATATACACATACATACATATATATCTATACACACACACACACACACACACACACACACAGTGACAGGGATCACATAGACCGGATAAACTTCGCCAGTTTCTTTATTTCTTTGTTAGGCAGGACAGCAAAGGAATCTTTCAGCATAACAGTGCTGGTTTACATCAGTACAGGTGCATAGCAGTATAGGATCACATCAGTACAAGTTCTTAGCGATACAGGTTCACCGTCGTACAGGTCCTAACGTCCCTGAAGCCCCTTCTGAATGCTAGTCATTGTCAGAAGCATTGTGCCTGGAACCAGTTTATCAAGCTCTTCAGGGGCTGTAATCAACTCCCTCTGAACCATGAAAAGTAACACATGACCTGGATTCTCATTAGCCACAATGCTGCAATTCTAAATCCATGTCAGATCTTGCTGTCTCTGCCACACTACTCCCCCCTTAGCTTCAACCACCCTGGTAAAGCGAAAAGTTTTCAGGAGAGCATTCCTTCCTCGTCTACATCTATTGATGCCACCCGTCCGGGAACACACCCCTCAAATTTGAATGGCTGTAAGGCCAGAAACCAGCGAGTTTGCATCAACTGTAAGGGTGCATGGTCGGTGATTAGCCAGAATTCTCGCCCCAACAAATAGTAAGTATCTCAGTGACTCTACTGCCCATTTAAATCGCCAAGCACTCCTGCTCCACTGTTGAGTTCTTGAGTTCTCTGGGAAGCAATTTCTGGCTAAGGTAGAGGATGTGCTTCTCTTTCCCTTCTACCTCTTGGGAAAGGACTGACCCAAGCCCTGTCCCAGAGGCATCAGTCTGCAACACAAACTATTGTCTGAAATTAGAAGCTTGCAATACAGGCTCTGCACATAAAACTTGCCTTAAATTCCTGCCAAGCAGTCTCTGCGGGCTTAGACCATACTATCTTGTCTAGGGACTGTTTCCTCAGATATTCAGTTAATGGTGCAGCCCTAGTGGCAAAATTGTGAATGAACCTATGATAATAGCCCACCAGACCAAGGAATGTCCTGAGTTCCGACTTACAATTTGGCTTAGGCCATGTGAGGACTGCTTCCACTTTGCTGGGTAGAGGTTTAACTTGCCCTCGGCCTACAATATACCACAGATACTTTGCCTCCACCATTCCGATGGCACACTTCTCCAGGTTAGCTGTGAACCCATGTGCCCGTAAAGACTAACACTGCCTCCACCTTTGGAAGGTGCGACTCCCAGTCAGAGTTAAAAATGACAATGTCATCTAAATACGCTGCTGCTATTCCCTGTGCGACCGAAGCAATTTATTGATAGCTCTCTGGAAAGTTGCAGGTGCACCATGCAAACCAAAGGGCATTACTTTACACTGGAACAAACTCTCTGGGGTAGAGAAGGCTGTATTTTGTTTTGGCAGATTCCATCAGAGGAATTTCCCAGTAACCCTTTGATAAATCTAGCGTGGCGAGATAATGGCTTGCTGATCAATTATCTACCAGTTCGTCAACTCAGGGATCAAACTGAGAAACTTTAACTTTCGGAAGTCATTACAGAATCTCAAAGCTCCTGAAGGCTTCTGCAAATAAAACAATGGAATTATTCCATTCACTACATATGTGAATTCAAACCAAAATGGTGCTGAAATAACTTTCCTCAAAGTATAAAATATAACAATGTTAAAATATACTCAAATTTGATGACAACCGATTTCATTGCATCCGGTTCCACTCATGGGGGGATATTCAATTACCTGCATATACTGTTGGGTGCAAAGTATCGCCAGGGGGGCTATCTAATTAGCTCCAATAAGTCGGCGAGTGCCGCGGCTTATCAGGGATTTTGTTTCACCTGCTTCCGGCAGGCGAAAACAGCCTCTGTTTCATCCGAAAATGGGGCTATTTCACCCGAAAATACACAGGTTTCACTGAACCTGCGTGTTTTCGGATGAAAAAGCACTTTTTAACGGACGAGCTAATCGAATAGCCTGACCGCAAAACCCAAAAAAACTTTGGGGTTTTTTACACCCGATGTCTCTTTGGGCTAACTGAATATCCTGAAACGAGTATTCATTAGGTCTTCGGGCATATTCCAGTTGGTACATGTATGTCAAAGAGAAAGAATATATATATATATATATATATATATATATATATATATATAGTGCAACACCATCCTCAATAGTTGGAAAATTTTATATTTTAACACATTCACATTTGAGTAGAAAATAACAGACACTTAGGGGGTAATTCCAAGTTGATCGCAGCAGCAAATTTTTTAGCAGTTGGGCAAAACCATGTGCACTGCAGGGGGGGGGGGGGGCAGATATAACATTTGCAGAGAGAGTTAGATTTGGGTGGGTTATTTTGTTTCTGTGCAGGGTAAATACTGTCTGCTTTATTTTTACACTGCAATTTAGATTGCAGATTGAACTCCCCACACCCAAATCTATCTCTCTATGCACATGTTATATCTGCCCCCCCTGCAGTGCACATGGTTTTGCCCAACTGCTAAAAAATTTTCCTGCTGTGATCAACTTGGAATTACCCCCTTAATGCGTAATGGTGAAAGATCGGCATCAGTTTTGGTTTGAATTCACATATGTATCTAGAAAGTTATTTGGAGGATAAGTTAAACATCTAATTTCAATCTCTTTTTAAGATTAATTGCGCAATTTATTGGTAATAATTCTTAACTACATTATTCCATTTACTTTTCGACCCCTCTATGATCGCTGGGTGCAGCATCTCATCCACTTTCTGTGTTACTGCTGCCTGTTTGGCCGCAGGTATACGGTATGGCCTTTGTTGTATCACTACCCCGGGTGGAGTACCAATATCATGCTGAATGATGTTGGTTTCACCGGGTGGTCTTCAGTAAACCGGCGCCGGGATCCCGACAGCCGGCATACCGACACTTATTCTCCCTCGTGGGGGTCCACGACCCCCCTGGAGGGAGAATAAAATAGCGTAGCACGCCACCGAGCCCGCAAGGGGCTCATTTGCGCTCGCCACACTGTCGGTAAGCCAGCGGTCGGGCTTCCGGCACCGGTATGCTGGTCGCCGGGAGCCCGACCGCCGGCATTCCATACTACACCCGGTTTCACATGGGAGGGCAGAAAACACATCCTAGTACTGTGCTACAAAGTTGACCACTTTCTGTTTCTGGCTAGGACTCAAAGTGACTTCAATGAGCACTGACATTCTGGGGTTTTCACAACCACTAAAAAGGGCTGACTGGCACTTTCTTTCCAAGGTTTCAACAAATTCACATGGTAGACTTGTACCGCTTTCCTTCTAGCCTCCTACCGTACCTTATAGTTCACAGGTCTCACCGCCTCTATGATCTCACTGTTTTCCTGTTTTGATTATATGCATATGTACTCTGTAATTGGGCGCTGCGGAACCCTTGTGGTGCCATATAAATAAAGGATAATAATAATAATAATAATAATAAAAGGCCTCGCCACTGGGCATACAGTTTACTTTCGGTAGTAGGTGTGAGTACCAGTACCTTGTCATCCAGATTAAAAGTCCAGATGACGGCGAACTGTTTTTTGACGCTGTTGAGCCTTTTCCATATATTTGTTCATAAGTCATGCAATTTGACTTAAATGGCCATACAATTGGGACACAAGGTGAACAATGTTAGGCTCTTGAGACGACCGCTGCTACCACCCTTCATTTAATAGAGCTAGTATCCCTCTAGTTTGTTTACCATAGAGGAGCTCAAAGTGGCTAAGCCCCGTAGAGGCTTGGGGTACCTCTCAAACTGCAAACATTAAATAAGGTAAGAGTAGGTCCCAATCTCGCTTCTCCTGTGACACCACCCATTTTATCATCTGCTTAAGGGTTTGGTTAAAGCGTTCAACCAACTTGTCCGCGGGTGGTAAATCGCAGTGGTAACTCTATCCACCTTTAACAGACGACACAGGTCTTTCATTTCATTTAGACACAAAAAGGATACCTTGGCCCATCAGGGCCTCTTTTGGTATTCCCAGATGGGTATACAGCATCAACAACTCCTGGGCAATAGTGTAAGATTTCATATTATGTAGTGGAATAGGCCAGTACCTGGTGGCATAGTCCACCACCACCAATATATACTGATACCAACGAGCAGATTTTTCCACTGGCCCTATCAGATCCATACCAATTTGCTCAAAAAGGCACGGAAATGATAGGCAGGAGAACCAAGGGCGCCCTAAATTCTGGCCTGGGGGCCGTCTTTTGGTACACTGGGCATTACTGATATTTTTTTTTTTTACTGCGGCATCAATGCCTGGGCAGAAGAACCATAGCTGGATATGCTGGAGAGTCTTCTCATCCCCTAGATGGCCACCCCATAAATGCAGCTCACCCACAATACCAGCTGCTCGTGTTTCTGGGTAACCAGCAACTGGTCTACCCTTTAACCTTGCAAATAAGTTACCCGGTACAACAAATCGTTTTTCACCAAAAAGTAAGGTACTCCTTCAGGTGGTAATGACCTTACATCGTTCTGATGATCTTGCCCAAAGTCCTATAAGGACACCATTTTACCAATGGGGGACCAATGTGTCTCAATCTCACTGTCACCTGCTGCACACTGTCAAGAGAGGGCTTTACAGTCATACAACCTTGGCCTCCAGTAGATCTTGGCCCCTGGGTTAGCTTCAGCCTCTGTCTGTTTGCCAGTGTCACGCCAGGCAACCAAATCCTGTAACAGTGAGAAGACCCAGCCCAGGATTAGCAGATAAGGAGGCTTGGATGCTACTGCTGCTAAAAATTTTACTGGTCATCCTTTAATCACCACTGGCAGGTGCACTCATGGGCATTCTTCTATATCCCTATGTATACACAGCACCTTTACTGGGAGTAAAACCTGGTCAGACCCGGGAGGAACCCGATTAGCAGAGATGAAAGATTCACTGCAAGTATCACCCATGGCCCAGATATTCTGGTCTTAAATCTGTACCATCAGATGAAACAGGGTGGTTTCAGCTGGGGAAATACTTCCGGGCGACATGCTGACTACAGGTTGTGCTGTTTTCCCTGGCCTGCAATCCATTGGCTCACTCTGTTTTGGACAGTCCCACCACGCATGACCAGGCTAACCACACTCAAAACATACAGTTGGGGGCGGGTTGTTTGGTTTAACAATGGTGGCCTGGGTTCTGGCCTTACGTACTGGCTGTAACCCTTGCTTGGTTTTATTTAAACTTTCCAAGGGTCAGGTACCTCTTAATCACCACTAACTCCTAAAATGTCTCGAGGTCAGCCTGCAGGACACAGTGGCCTAATACCCGTATAGCCTGGTCTAGAGGCACCACTTCCACCACTCACTGAGCAGGGTTTTTATGCGGCGGTAACAAGTCTTTGTTCAGTTTGGCCAATTTCACCAGTTGGACCCTTGGAGGTTCAGACGGACTCAGCCGCCACTCATGAAATTATTGGGCTCTCCTGGGACACGCCACCCCAATCGTGCTGAGTATAGCCTCCTTCAAGAGAGGATAGGAACTGGCCTCAGACACCTTTAAATCAACATAGGCTCTCTGTAACTCCCCTGTGAGATAAGGAGCTAATATGACAGCCCACTCCTCCTCAGGCCATTTTAACCATGCAGCAGTGCATTAAAAGGTGCTCAACTATGTTTCTATGTCATCTACTGGTGTAAGCTTTTGTAATACCTCTCGCTCCTTGCAATCCAGTTTGCAGCCCAGCAATCTGAGTCTGTTGTCCAGCTGCTAAATAAGGCATTACTTTAAATAAATCTTATTTTCCTCTGATTCCCTACAAATAAATAAGCTTAACAAATTTCCTGGCTTTCCAGCCACATATGCAAAAAACAAACAAACAAACAAACAAAAGACAACAATCTTGTTTAACCAGCAAAATACTGTCATTTTACTCACTGATCCAACTGGCCAGAGTCTGCTTTCTCTTGGATCCTATGCTGCGTAGTAGCGTCCAGCAAGAGTCTCTGTCCTGGCACCTAATGTGACAGTAATCACATAGACTGGATAAACTTCACCAGTTTCTTTATTTCTTAGTTAGGCAGGACAGCACAGGGATCTTACAGTGGGTTTACATCATTAAAGGTGCAGAGCAGTACAGGATCACATCATTACAAGTTCATAGCAGTGCAGGATCACATCAGTACAAGTCCATAACGATAGAGGTGTCACGATCCGGGTATCTGGACGCCATTTCTTACCCATCAGATGCCTCCTAAGGCTGGCTCAGCGCTCCAGGACCGGATCCCATCTGTTATCCTAATGTTCACATTCCTGCATCCTCTCCTGTCTCTCTGAGACGCTGTCACAGTAACGCCTTATTACATCTGGCATGGCGTCTCCCGCGGCCTCCGCCGCCGTCCCTGAGCTTCTGCATGCAGAGTGTCAGAGTGGCGATTACGTCAGCCGCGGCCTCCGCTGTGTCCGCGTGGTTGGATGTGCACTTGTCAGCCTGGCGTCTCCTGTCTCCAGTGGCCGGCGCCGCCATTACTGTTTTCATTACCACATGGATTACAAACCAAACTTCCCTCCAAGTGTCTGCATGGGCGCAGCCATCTTGGATTCTGTCAGCTGATCATTTCCTCCAATCTGTTGTCAGTATTGTTAATCTGCATAATTGCCTAGCCAATCCCTTCCTTGCTGCAGGTATAAATACACTGTGCCTGAGCAAGGAAGGCGTCAGTGCTTTGGTTGTCAAACCTAGTTCCTGTTTGTCTCTCTCCTGTGATTGTCTTCCAGGTTCCAGCTCCTGTCTCAAGACTTCCACCATAGAGACCCGCACCAGCATTCCACCTGCGGTGTAGCCTGACTCTCCAATCCATTGTGGATTCATCTGTTTCCAGCTACAACATTACCTGCTTCCAGCTCAGCTTCCAGCAGAGTACAGCTTCCCTTAAAGGGCCGGTGTCCTTTCTACACTTTACCACTCTCCACCGGTATTATTATTTCTCCGCTCTCAAGTTCTACATCTCAGTTCATATTTCATCGCTCCCAAGTTCATTTATTATTTAACTGGTTCCAGCCAGTATCCACTCCGTGCTAACAACAGTCTGGTTCCAGCCAGTATCCACAGCAGCTGTTTTACCTTCAGCAACCCAGCTTTTCCTGGAACACCAGCTGGCACAATCCTGGGTTATCTCCATTGCTACAGTCGGGCCTGGTAAGGACTTTCCATCTAGAAGATCATAAGAACTATCTCACACTACCAGTGCCCTGTGGCTCCTGCCATCCTGTAGTACCCAGGAACTGTATTTATTATTTGCTGACTTTTACGTTTTCTTTTACTGCTGCTGTGTTGCGGAGTTGTCATAATAAACATCATTGACTTTTATCTAAGTTGTCGTGGTCATGCCTTCGGGCAGTTATTATTCATGTTACTTACATGTCCAGGGGTCTGATACAACCTCCCAGGTTCCGGTACATCTCAGCCCCTACAACTGAGGCTGCCTCCCGTCAGCTCAGGCCCTCAGTTGTGACAGTAAGCACTGACCTAATGAATCCAGCCGGAGACCAGGATCAAGCGGCCAGGCCGATGCAAGAACTGGCAGCCCGACTAGAACATCAGGAGGCTGCACAGGGCCACATCATCCGCTGTCTCCAGGATCTCTCTACTCGGCTGGATGGGATTCAGACAACTCTCCGTGGATCAGGCGCATCTGGTGCGTCAACCACAGTGACTCCAGCTATAACCCCACCCACCTTACCCATTTCTGCTCCACGTCTTCATCTTCCAACGCCAGCAAAATTTGACGGATCTCCAAGATTCTGCAGGGGATTTCTCAACCAGTGTGAGATTCAGTTTGAGCTACAACCTGGCAATTTTCCCAGTGACCGTACAAAAATTGCCTACATCATCTCTCTTCTCAGTGGCTCCGCCCTTGACTGGGCATCACCGTTATGGGAGAGGTCCGACACCCTGCTATCTTCTTACACTGCATTCGTGTCAACATTCAGGCGCATCTTCGACGAGCCAGGCCGGGTAACCTCAGCTTCATCAGAGATTCTCCGTTTACGCCAGGGGTCACGTACTGTAGGACAATATCTGATACAGTTCCAGATCCTGGCATCCGAACTGGCATGGAACGACGAGGCCCTGTATGCTGCATTCTGGCATGGCTTATCTGAGCTTATTAAAGATGAGTTAGCTACCAGAGACTTACCTTCTAAGTTAGATGAGCTAATCTCACTCTGCACGAAAGTTGATTTACGTTTCAGAGAGAGAGCAACTGAGCGTGGAAGATCATCTGCTCCAAAATCTTCTGCTCCTCCTCGTCAACTGTCACCATCTAAAGATGAGCCCATGCAAATTGGCCGTTCCCGTTTAACTCCTGCTGAGCGCCGAAGACGTCTCTCTGAGTCTCTTTGTCTTTACTGTGCAGCTCAGTCTCACACCATCAATGCCTGTCCCGAACGTCCGGGAAAACTCCAAACCCTAGCTCGCCCAGGAGAGGGCCGGCTAGGAGTAATGATCTCCTCTCCATCTCCTCATGATTGTAATCTCCCAGTCTCGCTTCAAGTTGCTCAACGTTATCGGAACGTCATTGCTCTCCTTGATTCCGGAGCAGCTGGGAACTTTATTACTGAAGCCTATGTTAAACGGTGGTCCCTACCCACCGAGAGACTTCCTTCCTCCTTTTCCTTAACTGCCGTGGATGGCAGTAAAATTTTTGATACTGTTATTGCTCTAAGGACTCTACCAGTTCGTCTGAGAGTGGGAGTTCTTCATTCCGAACTTATTTCACTTTTAGTGATTCCAAGAGCCACACATCCTGTGGTCCTGGGCCTTCCATGGCTCCGTCTTCACAATCCTACAATTGATTGGACGACTACGCAAATCCTGGCATGGGGTTCCTCCTGTGCAGAGACATGTTTGTTTAAAGTATTGCCTGTCTGTTCTTCCTCCCCCAGGTCGTCTGATGTTCCACCTCCTCCATATCAAGATTTCACGGATGTGTTCAGTAAAGCTTCTGCTGATATCCTTCCTCCTCATAGAGAATGGGACTGCCCGATTGATCTCGTTCCAGGGAAGGTTCCACCTCGAGGCCGAACTTATCCGTTGTCTCTGCCCGAGACGCATTCTATGGAGGAATACATTAAAGAGAACCTAGCAAAGGGGTTCATTCGACCTTCTTCTTCCCCAGCCGGCGCAGGCTTCTTTTTTGTAAAAAAGAAAGATGGTGGTCTGCGGCCGTGCATCGACTACAGAGGTTTGAACGACATTACCATCAAGAACCGTTATCCTTTACCCCTGATTACTGAGCTCTTTGACAGAGTTAGCGGAGCTACCATCTTTACAAAGCTGGACTTGCGAGGTGCATACAATCTCATCCGGATCCGTGAGGGTGACGAGTGGAAGACCGCCTTTAACACCCGTGACGGACATTATGAGTACCTCGTCATGCCCTTCGGATTGAGCAATGCTCCAGCTGTCTTCCAGCATTTTGTCAATGAGATTTTCAGAGACATTCTATACCGTCATGTCGTGGTCTATCTAGACGATATCCTCATTTTTGCCAACGATTTAGAGGAACATCGTTTTTGGGTTAAAGAGGTTCTGTCCCGTCTCCGTGTCAATCATCTCTATTGCAAATTAGAAAAATGCGTCTTTGAAGTCAAGTCCATTCCGTTTCTAGGGTACATTGTGTCCGGTTCCGGACTAGAGATGGATCCTGAGAAACTACAAGCAATTCAGAATTGGCCGGTACCCTTAACCCTCAAAGGGGTCCAGAGGTTCTTAGGGTTCGCCAATTATTACCGAAAGTTTATACGAGACTTTTCCACCATTGTGGCGCCTATTACTGCTTTCACCAAGAAGGGTGCTAACCCGTCCAAGTGGTCTGAAGAAGCCATGCAAGCTTTTCATCTTTTAAAACAGAGGTTCATCTCTGCGCCTGTCCTGAAACAGTCTGACATCGACTCTCCTTTCATCCTAGAGGTGGATGCCTCCTCCGTTGGAGTAGGAGCGGTGATATCTCAGAGGGCTAAAGATGGCCATTTACATCCTTGCAGTTTCTTCTCCCGGAAGTTCTCCCCAGCTGAGCGCAACTATGCCATTGGCGACCAGGAGTTGCTAGCCATCAAGCTCGCTCTAGAAGAGTGGAGGTATCTGTTGGAGGGAGCTTCTCATTTAATCACCATACTTACAGACCACAAGTACCTTTTATACCTGAAGGGCGCACAATGTCTCAACCCTCGTCAGGCCAGATGGGCACTTTTCTTTTCCAGGTTCGACTTTAAACTCCAGTTCTGTCCGGGCTCTCAGAATCGCAAGGCCGATGCCCTTTCCCGCTCATGGGAGCAAGAAAATGAGTCAGAGTCTTCAGACAAGCATCCTATTATAAATCCGTTGGCATTCTCCACGGTAGGGATGGACTCTACGCCCCCATCAGGGAAAAGTTTTGTGAAGCCGATGCTAAGGAAGAAGCTCATGCATTGGGCCCATGCTTCCCGTTTTGCCGGACATACAGGTATCCAAAAAACCCTGGAGTTTATCTCTAGGTCCTATTGGTGGCCAACTCTGAAAAAGGACGTCTTGGAGTTTATTGCATCTTGCCCAAAGTGTGCCCAACATAAAGTATCCCGCCAGTCGCCTGCGGGGCAACTGGTTCCACTATCCGTTCCCCGTCGACCATGGACCCACTTGTCGATGGATTTCATTACAGACTTACCCATGTGCAACAAGTTCAATACCATCTGGGTGGTAGTTGACCGGTTCACCAAGATGGCACACTTCATTCCTCTCACCGGTCTTCCGTCAGCTTCCAAGTTGGCTCAAGTATTCATACAAGAGATCTTCCGACTCCACGGTCTTCCTGAAGAAATTATCTCAGATCGAGGAGTTCAATTCACAGCCAAATTCTGGCGAAGTTTATGTCAAGTCCTCCAAGTCAAGCTAAAGTTTTCCACGGCTTACCATCCTCAGACCAATGGTCAAACCGAGAGGGTGAATCAGGACTTGGAGGCCTTCCTCCGCATCTATGTGTCCTCCTCTCAAGATGACTGGGTTCAATTACTTCCCTGGGCCGAGTTCTGTCATAACAACCAGTATCATTCTTCATCTGCTTCAACACCATTCTTCACTAACTTTGGATTCCACCCTAAAGTTCCTGAGTTCCAACCGCTTCCAGCAACTTCTGTTCCCGCAGTGGATATCACCTTGCATCAGTTTGCCAATATCTGGAAGAGCGTACGATCAGCTCTGCTCAAGGCATCGTTCAGGTACAAGAAGTTTGCGGATAAGAAGCGTCGAGCAGTTCCTGCTCTCAAGGTGGGTGATCGGGTATGGTTATCCACGAAGAATTTGAGGTTAAGAGTTCCCAGTATGAAGTTTGCACCTCGCTATATCGGTCCTTTCAAGATTGAACAAGTCATCAATCCTGTTGCTTACAGACTCCAGTTGCCTCCCTTCTTAAAAATACCCAGGACATTCCATGTTTCCCTGTTGAAACCGCTGATCTTGAATCGGTTTCATTCCTCACTTCCTCCAACTCCGAAAGTCCAAACTCAACGAGGCGTTGAGTATGAAGTGGCCAAGATCCTGGACTCACGTCACCGTTACGGTCAACTACAATATCTTATTGACTGGAAGGGTTATGGTCCTGAGGAACGTTCATGGACCAATGCTTCTGATGTCCATGCTCCTGCCTTGGTCCGGAGATTCCATTCCAAGTTTCCTCAAAAGCCAAAGAAGTGTCCTGGGGCCACTCCTAAAGGGGGGGGTGCTGTCACGATTCGGGTATCTGGACGCCATTTCTTACCCATCAGATGCCTCCTAAGGCTGGCTCAGCGCTCCAGGACCGGATCCCATCTGTTATCCTAATGTTCACATTCCTGCATCCTCTCCTGTCTCTCTGAGACGCTGTCACAGTAACGCCTTATTACATCTGGCATGGCGTCTCCCGCGGCCTCCGCCGCCGTCCCTGAGCTTCTGCATGCAGAGTGTCAGAGTGGCGATTACGTCAGCCGCGGCCTCCGCTGTGTCCGCGTGGTTGGATGTGCACTTGTCAGCCTGGCGTCTCCTGTCTCCAGTGGCCGGCGCCGCCATTACTGTTTTCATTACCACATGGATTACAAACCAAACTTCCCTCCAAGTGTCTGCATGGGCGCAGCCATCTTGGATTCTGTCAGCTGATCATTTCCTCCAATCTGTTGTCAGTATTGTTAATCTGCATAATTGCCTAGCCAATCCCTTCCTTGCTGCAGGTATAAATACACTGTGCCTGAGCAAGGAAGGCGTCAGTGCTTTGGTTGTCAAACCTAGTTCCTGTTTGTCTCTCTCCTGTGATTGTCTTCCAGGTTCCAGCTCCTGTCTCAAGACTTCCACCATAGAGACCCGCACCAGCATTCCACCTGCGGTGTAGCCTGACTCTCCAATCCATTGTGGATTCATCTGTTTCCAGCTACAACATTACCTGCTTCCAGCTCAGCTTCCAGCAGAGTACAGCTTCCCTTAAAGGGCCGGTGTCCTTTCTACACTTTACCACTCTCCACCGGTATTATTATTTCTCCGCTCTCAAGTTCTACATCTCAGTTCATATTTCATCGCTCCCAAGTTCATTTATTATTTAACTGGTTCCAGCCAGTATCCACTCCGTGCTAACAACAGTCTGGTTCCAGCCAGTATCCACAGCAGCTGTTTTACCTTCAGCAACCCAGCTTTTCCTGGAACACCAGCTGGCACAATCCTGGGTTATCTCCATTGCTACAGTCGGGCCTGGTAAGGACTTTCCATCTAGAAGATCATAAGAACTATCTCACACTACCAGTGCCCTGTGGCTCCTGCCATCCTGTAGTACCCAGGAACTGTATTTATTATTTGCTGACTTTTACGTTTTCTTTTACTGCTGCTGTGTTGCGGAGTTGTCATAATAAACATCATTGACTTTTATCTAAGTTGTCGTGGTCATGCCTTCGGGCAGTTATTATTCATGTTACTTACATGTCCAGGGGTCTGATACGACCTCCCAGGTTCCGGTACATCTCAGCCCCTACAACTGAGGCTGCCTCCCGTCAGCTCAGGCCCTCAGTTGTGACAAGAGGTTCACCTTAGTACAGGTCAGTGGCCCCGCACCCTCTTCTGGATGCTAGTCAATATCAGAAGCATTGATCCCTTGTGCCTGGAACCCTTTTAACACACTCGTACAGGTGTCTGTAATCAACTGCTTCTCAACCATAAACAACAGTAACACCTGACCTGGATTCTCATTAGCCACAATGCTGTAATTCTAAACCCATGTCATACCTGTGTTATTTCTGTCACAATACATACTGTGGCAGGGACAGCATGATTCCACATGAGGTTAATGTAGAAAGGCAACCTTTAGCAGGATTGGAGCAGTAGGAACAGGTCTGATGGAATCCAGTCCGGGTTTTAGCTGAGTCTCTTGTAAGCCACAGCTGGGCTAATCACTTCAACTTGTCTACTACATTTAAAAAAAGTGTTTATTTTAGTAGGTCATTGCTCCCGATGCCAGCAAGAGGCCAGGCGATAGATGGTAGTCTGGGGATACATTCGGAGCCATTTAGAATATGTACTGTTTGTGATTACCAGAACTTGGAATGATATACTGCTGTTTTAAGAACTGCTTGTAAAACGGACCTGCAAAACCTGCATGTAAACCTGTATCCGGCCTGAGGTCAAAATAAAGTGAGTTGGACTGTACTCCATCTATATGGTTCTGTCACATTTGGTGCCTGAACAGGGAACACATTTGCTGGACTGTATCCACAGCAAACCCTAAATGGATCCACCCACAGCAGCAGTGAGATGCATTGCAGGATGCTGCACAGCGGTTTGGTGAATGTGAATCTTTAAACAGCAGTGGATACGTGGATATGCATCTTGTTGCAAGCTGTGCACACTATAAATCGGTTATTAATTCCTGTGTATGGGCCAGGAGCCCAGGGAACGGTATGCAGTGTTAAAGGTAACCCGCTAAGATAGTGTGCTGGGAAACTGGCTTACCCTAGCCGTTAAATTAAGCCTGCTAAATTTGTATATAAGAATCAAGGAAATATGGAGGAAGTTTTGAAAGTGTGTACTGAACTGGCTAAAGGCCAGCAAACCAAAATACAGTTGCTGTCTGCTAGGTTAACAGAGATGAGTCAAGGTGGGCAGGAGTATGAGATGGTACAAAAGCTTACACACTCAGGTGATATTGAGGCATTTTTATGCAATTTTGAACGCACTGCCGCACGATTAAAGTGGCCGGAGGAGGAATGGGCTGCCAGGTTAACTCCCTGCCTCACAAGGGAATCACAGCGTGCCTATAATGACCTGATGGTAGCTGAAGCTAGCTCATACCCTCATTTGAAGAAGGCCATACTCAGCAGGGTTGGGGTGATGGGGCCCCAGTAAAGACCAGGCGTTTCATGATTGGTGGCTGAACCCGTCTTAGCCTCCAAGAGTAAAGTGTGGCTACAGCCAGAGAAACATATAGCTTCACGTGTAGTAGACATTATTGCTTTGGACCATGCTAAACGGGTATTAGACTGTGGTGTACAACAGTGGGCCCTGCAGGCTGACCTCCAAACATTTGAGGAGTTAGCAGCGGTGATTCAGAGGTACCTGACCCGGGGATAACTGAAAAAAGCCAAGCAAGGGATACAGCCAGTAACTGAGCCCAGAACCAAGGTCCCCGTTATTAAACTAAACAACCTGCCCCCTGCCATATGTTTTGAGTGTGGTGAGCCCTGCAATTTACGGCTGGACTGCCCAAAGCTGAGTGAACCGATGGATTGCAACGCAGGGAAAACCGAACAACCTGTGGTCAGCATGGCAGCTGAAAGTATTTCCCTTCTGAAACCACCCTGTTTCGTCTGATGGTACAGATTCAAGTCCAGGATGTCTGGGCCTTGGTTGACACTAGCAGTGCACTGACTATCATTTCGGCTAACCTGGTTTCACCCTCGGTAAAGTTAATGCTTATACATAGGGCATAGAAGAATGCCCACAAGTGCACCTGCTGGTGGTGATTAAAGGGCGCCCAATAAAAATTGTAGCAGCAGTGGCATCCAAGCCTCCTTAACCGCTGAAACTGGACTGGGACTTCCCGCTGTTACAGGAGGTGGTTACCTGGCATACCACTGACAGAGAGACAGAGGCTGACATAACCCAGAGACCGAGATGTACCGGAGGCAGAGCTGTATGACTGTAAAGCCCTCTCTTGCCAGTGAACGGCAGGGGGAAGGTGAGTTTAGACACATTGGTCTCCCATTGGAGAAAGTGTTTCTTTGCATGACTGTGGGCAAAATCAACAGAACAATGGCAATTTGGCCAATGCTTTTGAAAATGTGGTAGTGGTAAATGGTAAGGTAAACTATGCTTTACCACCTGAAGGTGTAACTTACTTTGTGGTTAAAAGCAATTTGTTGCACCGTGTAACCTATTTGCAGGGAAAAAGGGTAGACCAGTTGCTGGTACCAAGGAAACACGAGCATCTTTTCTTCTGGCAAGGCATTCATGCTGCAATTAAAAAATATTGTCAGGAATGCCCAGTGTGCCAAAAGACCGAACCCCCTGGTTCCCCTGCCTATCATTTATTTGAACAAATTGGCATGGACACAATGAGGCCAGTGGAAAAATCTGCTTGTGGGCATCAGTATATATTGGTAGTGGAGTATGCCACCAGGTACCCGGAGGCCATTCCACTACGTAACATGACATCTTGCACGATTGCCCGGGAGTTGTTGATGCTGTATACCAGGATGGGAATACTAAAAGAGGTTCTGACGGACCAATGTATCCCTTTTATGTGTACATTAATGAAAGACCTGTGTCATCTGTTAAAGGTGGATAGAATTACCACTTCGTTTTACCACCCGCAGACGGGTTGGTCGAACGCTTTAACCAAACCCTTTAGCAGATGATAAAAAGGGTGGTGTCACAGGAGAAGTGAGATTGGGACCTACTCTTACCTTATCTAATGTTTGCAGTTCAAGAGGTACCCCAAGCCTCTATGGGGTTAGGCACTTCAAGCTCCTCTATGGTAGAAAGCCCAGAGGGATATTAGATCTGTTTTATAAGAAACGTAGGAGCAGAAATCGTCTCAACATTGTTCACTTTGTGTCCCAATTGTATGGCCATCTAAGGTAAATTGCGCCACTTCTGAACAAACATGTGGAAAGGGCTGAACAGAGTCCAAAATGCCATTATGACATTACTGCTGTCAACCGGACCATTAATCCAGTCGACAAGGTACTGGTACTCGTGCCTACTATCGAAAGCAAACTGTATGCCCAATGGCGAGGCCCTTATGAGATCATAGAGACGGTGGGACCTGTGAACTATTAGGTACAGCAGGAGGATAGAAGGAAAGACATACAAAGTCTACCATATGAATTTATTGAAGCCTGGAAAGAAAGCGCCAATCAGCCCTCTTTAGTGGTTGTGAAAACCCCAGAATGTCAGTGCCCATTGAAATCACCTTAAGTCCTAGCCAGGAACAAGAAGTGGTAAACTTAGTAGCAAAGTACCAGGATGTGTTTTCTGCCCTCCCGGGGAAAACCAACATGATATTGTTACTCCACCCGGGGTGGTGATAAAACAAAGGCCATATCTAATACCTGAGGCCAAACGGGCAGCAGTAACGCAGGAAGTGGAAGAGATGCTGCGCTTAGGGGTCATAGAGGAATCAAACAGTGAATGGAATAATCCAATTGTTTTAGTGCTTAAGCCTTCGGGAGCTTTGAGATTCTGTACTAACTTCAGAGGTTGAATAAAGTTTCTCAGTTTGATTCCTATCCTATGTCCTGGGTTGACAAACTGGTAATAAATTTAGCAACAAGACAGTATATTACCATGCTAAATTTAACAAAGGGATACTGGCAAATTCCTCTGATGGAAGCTGCCAAAGCAAAGACAGCCATCTCTGCCACCGAGGGTTTGTTCCAGTATAAGGTGCTGCCCTTTGGTTTGCATGGTGCCTTTGCAACTTTCCAGAGAGCTATGGATAAATTGTCCCAGCCACACAGGGAATACGCAGCAGCGTATTTAAATGACATTGTCATTTTAAACTCTGACTGGGAGTCACACATTCCAAAGGTGGAGGTAGTGTTACCATCTCTATGGGCACACAGGTTCACAGCTAACATGGAGAAGTGTGCCATTGGAATGGTGGAGGCAAAGTATCAGGGGTATATCTTAGGCTGAGGGCAAGTTAAACCTCAACCCAGCAAAGTGGAAGCAGTCCTCACATGGCCTTAGCCAAAATGTACAGTAAGTCGCAACTCAGGACATTCCTTGGTCTGGTGGGCTATCATAGTAGGCTCATACACGATTTTGCAGGCAAGTAGCCAGGCGACAGATGAGAGCCTGGGGTTATGTTAGGATCCGTTTGGAATATGTACTGTTTGCGATTACCAGAACTTGGAATGTTAAACTGCCGTTTAAGAACTGCCTGTAAACCTGACCTGCAAAACCTGCATGTAAAGCTGTATTGTGCCTGAGGTGGAATTAAAGTGAGTTGTACTGTACTCAGTCTATGTGGTTCTGTCACAACACATACATACACTCTAGTATATTGGACCCCTCAATCTCTGCCCCATCTTGCATGAACATCGGCCATATATTACTCAGTTCAGTGAAATTTACTGCCAGGGCCAGTGTAGTCAAGTCTGAGAACGCAGTCACTGGCTTCAGCACGCTCAAAAAATGGGGCCGTCGCGACATCATTTTCTGGACCACTCCACGTCGCTGCCCCCAAACACCAGCAGCATGTCAGTCATGCTGCTGCTTTTGGGACACTGCAAGTGACATTGCAGACCCAGATATACACTTGCTCAGTGTGACTTCTGCGCATATCTAAAAAGAGTGGAGATGTGCATAAACGTCGGGATAACATACATCTTTGAATCAGGTCCATAATGTGTACATAGATATAATGTGTTCAGCACAGCAAATGTGTTGAACATACTAGACTGCCCTCTGTTCACATAATGCCACAGCACCCACAACACTGGTGAGTTATATGTGGGAGCTCATGGGCAACTGCTCCAGCTGCCCTGTATTTAGTCCAATATTGCTTCTAAGTTGCAAAAGTATCTAACCAGAGTGGAAAGTAAGAGTGCACCTTGAAGACTGCTGTGAGTCTCAGTTACACCACCAAAGTGTTTTGTGGTGGGTATCCAATGCATTATATTACATTAATAAATTTCTGTGGCTTAGGTCAGTTACCCAATTCATCCTTCGTCATATTATTCTGTGCAGATGGAGCTGGTACATGCCATGGCTTGAACATTATATCAGACTTTCAGGAAGGACGCAGATTGCAAATCCAGAATTAAAGATAGTGGCCCTTCTACTGTTTATATCTCCATGTCTGACATAACTTGAAAAGTAGATAGAATACAGGTTGAGTATCCCTTATCCAAAATGCTTGGGACCAGAGGTATTTTGGATATGGGATTTTTCCGTATTTTGGAATAATTGCATACCATAATGAGATATCATGGTGATGGGACCTAAATCTAAGCACAGAATGCATTTATGTTTCATATACACCTTATACACACAGCCTGAAGGTCATTTTAGCAAATATTTTTTATTACTTTGTGCATTAAACAAAGTGTGTCTACATTCACACAATTCATTTATGTTTCATATACACCTTATACACACAGCCTGTAGGTCATTTATTACAATATTATTAATAACCTTGTGTATTAAACAAAGTTTGTGTACATTGAGGAATCAGTAAATTTTTTTTCACTATCTCACTCAAAAAAGTCCGTATTTTGGAATATTCCGTATTTCGGAATATTTGGATATGGGATACTCAACCTGTAATAGGAATTTGATACCTACTGGTAATTCTTTTTCTCGTAGTCCGTAGTGGATACTGGGGAACTGTACTTTAGTACCATGGGGTACAGATCGGGTCCACTGGAGCCTGGCACTTTAAAACCTTTAGTGTATGTATGTGTGTGCTGGCTCCTCCCCTCTTTGCCCCTCCTACCAGACTCAGTCTAGGAAACTGTGCCCGAGGAGACGGACATACCACGAGAGAAGAAAACAGGTACAACAGCGGTGAGGCATTAAGCCAACAAAACCATAACCGAAAAGGAGGGCGCTAACCAGAACAGAAGGTAGTAACACCAACCGAACCAGGATAGCAGAGCTATCCGAACAACAAAAAGGACCGCAACGGCGGGCCAACCAAACACTTACACAGGTAAGCAGGAATCGAAGCACTGAGGCGGGCACCCAGTATTCACTGCGGACTACGAGAAAAGTAATTATCGGAAGGTATCGAATTTCTATTTTCTCTTACGTCCTAGTGGATACTGGGGAACTGTACTTTAATACCATGGGGAAGTCCCAAAGCTCCCAAACGGGTGGGAGAGTGCTGAGACCCCCGTAACACCGCCTGACCAAACTGAAGGTCATCCTTGGCCAAGGTGTTGAACCAATAGAACTTAACAAAAGTGTTCGAACCAGACCAAGTAGCAGTTCGGCACAACTGCAAGGCCGAGACCCCCCGGGCAGACACCAACGAAGAGCCCACATACCTCGTCGAGTGGGCCTAAATAGACATCGATAAAGGGCGAGCCGCCAAAGTATAGGCCTGTTGAATGGTCAACCTGAGCCAACGAGCAATTGATTGCTTAGAAGCCGGACGACCAATCTTGGTGGCATCATAAAGGACAAACAGCGAATCAGATTTTCGATGACGAGCAGTCCGTTTGACATAAATCTTCAGAGCCCTCACCACATCCAAGGACTCTGGACCAATGGAAGCGTCAGACAACACCGGTACCACAATGGGTTAATTCAAATGAAAAGCTGATACCACTTTTGACAAAAAAGGAGGACGGGTACTGAGTTCCGCCATGTCTTCATGAAAAATCAAATAAGGGCTCTTACAGTATAAGGCCCGCAATTCAGAGACACATCTGGCAGATGTCAATGCTAACACCACCACCGTCTTCCAGGTAAGAAATTTCAACTCCACCCTATGTAACCAGTCCAATTGAAGAAAGGACAGAACCACATTTAGATCCCACGGATTCGTGGGAGGTATGAAGGGCGGTTGCATATGAAGAACTCCTTTTAGGAAAGTTTGTACAGTACATCCAGCAACATGGCAAGTTGTTTCTGTAAGAAAATTAGAGCGTGCCGAAATCTGCACTTTGATGGAGCCTAAACATAGGCCCATATCCACTCCCACTTGCAGGAAATGTAGAAAACGACCAATTCTAAAGTTCACAGGAGAAACCTTTCTACTTTCACACAAGGATACATTCTTTTTTAAGATACAATGATAATGTTTAGACGTAACCATCTTCCTGGCCTGGACCATAGCGGAAATAACCCTGGAGGGAAGACCTTTTCTTGCTAGAATCTCCCTTTCTCAACTTCCAAGCCATCAAACGTATCCGCTGTATGTCTGCATAGACGAACGGACCTTGTTGAAGAAGATCCTTTTGAAGCGGCAGAGGCCAGGGATCCTCCAGAGCCATGGTTAGGAGGGCCGAGTACCACGCCCGTCGAGGCCAATTAGAAGTGCTTGAACGCTTTCCCTTCTTAGTCTTTTTAGAACCCTTGGGATTAGCGGTAGAGGGAAAAGGTAAACAAACTGGTACGTCCATGGTGTCATCAGCACGTCCACTGCTACAGCCTGTGGATCCCTCATTCTGGAAAAGTAACAGCATAGCTTCTTGTTGAGACGAGAAGCCATCATATCTATCTGCGGATAGCCCCCTGGTGAATTAACTGTTGAAACACCAGAGGATATAGGCCCCATTCCCCCGGATGGAAGTCGTGTCTGCTGAGGAAGTCTGCTTCCCAGTCGTACACTCATGGAATTAATATGGGTGAGATGGCCTTTGCGTTGACCTCCGCCCAGAAGAGTATTCTTGACACTTCTCACCTCGGCGCTCTGCTTCTTGTTCCCCCTTGACGGTTTATGCACGCCACCACCGTGGTGTTGTCCGATTGAACCTGGATCGCCTGATCTTTTAGGAGATGGGAAGCTTGCAGAAAAGCATTAAAAAATTGCCCTGAGTTCCAGGATGTTTATCGGCAGAGCAGATTCCAGAACTGACCATATCCCCTTGGGTCACAACCCCCCAATCCCGGAGGCTGGCATCCGTTGTCATTAGAATCCACAAGTGGATATTGAAATTCCTGCCTTCTATCAGGTGAGGAACTTGCAGCCACCATAATAGAGAAATCTGGGCTTTCGGAGATACTGTAAGGTCACTTCCTGATGCATGTGAAGGTGAGACCCCGACCATTTGTCCAGCAGATCGAGCTGAAATGGCCGGGCATGAAATCTGCAATATTGGATTGCCTCGTAAGCAGCAACCATCCTGCACAGCAAGAGGATGCAAAGATGTACGGATACCTTGCGAGGGCGGGGCACTGAGCGGACCACAGCCTGGATAGCCAAGGCCTTGTCCATCGGAAGAAACACCTTTTGAGACACTGTATGCAGTATCATTCCCAGGAACTGAAAACGTTAGGTCGGTTCCAGGTGAGATTTCTGAAAATTTTGGCTCCACCTATGATCCATAAGCAGGTGAGTCGTCAGATAGATGCTGTGCAGTAGACGCTCCCTGTACATGGCCTTTATCAGGAGTTCGTCCGAGTAGGGGACTATGTTGACTCCCATCATGCGCAGTTGCATCATCTCCGCCATAACCTTGGTGAAGACCCTCGGAGCTGTGGATAGTCCAAAGGGTAAGGCCTGTAACTGGAAATGGTCGTCCAATATGGCGAACCTGAGGTAAGCCTGATGAGAGGGCCACATGGGAATGTGTAGGTAAGCATCCTTGACATCTAGAGATACCAGGAATTCCCCCTCCTCCAGACCGGACACCACTGCCCGCAGGGATTCCATATTGAATTTGAACACCAGCAGATATGGGTATAGAGACTTCAGGTTCAAGATGGGTCGCACCACAAAAAGACTAGAGTAAAAATCCCTGTCGCGTAACGGAGGTGGTACTGGAACCACCACCCCTGTCCGCAAAAGTTTTTGACTAGCCTCTTGCAAGGTAACTTTTGCTGTGGGCAAAACTGCTAAGCCCGATTTGAAAAATCTAAGAGGAGAAAGTACTTGAAATTCCAGCTGGCATCCCTGGGAAGAGTTCCCTATCCCAAGGATCCCGACAGGACTTTGCCCACACGTGGGCAAAGTGTTGAAGGCGAGCAACTACCTGAAAGTCGCCTTGCTGCTGGGGCTAACCGTCACGCAGAAGGCTTAGCAGCAGGGGATCCGGTGGTCTGGTGCAGGGAAGCAGCCATTGCAGGTTTACGGGACTTACCACGAAAACTTCTCGGAGTGGTGGAGACCCCTCGGCCCCTGCCTCTGAACCTTGCCACATGAAAGGATTGCAAGGAGGGTCCTGTGTAAGAACATCTAGCAGGTGTCACAGCCGACGGCAGATAGGTAGACTTACCTGCCGTTGTCTGGGAGAGCCATTTATTTAACTTGTCCCCAAACAAGGCATCACCTGTAAAGGGAAGATATTCTACACCCTTTTTGGAATCAGCGTCCGCTGACTATTGACGTAACCACAGAGCTATGCATGCCGAAACAGCCATAGTAGTAGTGCGGCCATTTATCTTACACAATTCCTTTATAGCCTCGCTCATAAAATTCGCAGTATGTGTTGCAGCAGAGTAATGACTTCATCCAGAGGCAGAGGGTCTAATCCATTAATAATATTATCGGACCACTTGAGTACCGCCCTAGAAATCCAATCATAAACTATCGTAGGGCGCTGTGCTACGCCCGCTGCCGTATATATTGCCTTGAGAGTGATCTCAATTTTATGGTTAGCAGGGTCTTTAAGGGATATAGCCCCTGGCACCGGTAGTACCAATTTCTTAAGACAGTCTGGACACAGACATATCGACTGATGGGGGGATTTTCCCATTACCTTCCTGTCCTCAGCTGGGAGGGAAAAAGTACATAAAAACCTCTGAGGAGTTTTACATTTCTTGTCAGGGTTTACCCATGCCTCCCTGGCCAGGGAGTTTAATTCCTTAGACACAGGAACAGTGGCTGAGGTCTTGGGTCTAACATTAAAGTACAACTCCTCATCTGGTGCTGCTTCCTGATCTGGTATGTTAAGAACCTCTCTTACAGCATAAATGAGGGCCTCCATCCAGGGGGACAGAGAGCTGTCCTCATCCATATCATCATCATCCACATCAGGCTGATCAGAATCAGACTGGAGCACCTGTGGCAGAGAGCGTTTATGTGAAACCTACAGGAGGGGCTGAGAAGCATTTCTGGTATCTGCTGCTTTGGTCATACAATCAACAGACTGTTTTAACACCTGTCTCTCCTTTTTAGCTGCAGCTAATTCTGAATTCACATTGTGAATCATGCTTTTAAAAGTATCTAGCCAGTCAGGTGCCTGTGAACTGTGTCCCTGTGGAGATAAGGAGCACCGTTCACACATGAGGGACCCCGCAGAAGAAGGGGTAGATTTACAAGCAGCATACAGAACCATGTCAACAGACATATTGTACACAACTGTAGTACAGCGCAACTCACTGAAAAACACCTCCACACAGACCCTAGAGAGCCCCTGGAGTGACACAGAGAAAAGGAGACCAGCACACAGAACACGGCAGCGCAGTGTAAAAATATGTGTATCACCTTATAGATGTGCAGTGGCGGTACCGCTGATGTGCTCCCTCCCTGCTATGACCCCCTGGCACCAGTAGAGAGACTGCAACAGCGTGGGCCCATGGAGGAGCAGCATGCATGCAGCTGGCACCAGTAGAGAGTCTGCAACAGCGTGGGTCCATGGAGGAGCAGCATGCATGCAGCCTTGATGATCCGCAGCAGCAGGAAATGGTGCCTTCCCGCTTCTGGTCCCGCTCTCCGGGAAGCCCCGCCCCTGTAATGGCGCGCGGTCCCACTCTTGCTTATACTATCTGAATTAGCATAAACAGTACACACAAATCCTAATGACAGTGAGCACTGTGGAGCATAAGCCCGCTGAGACAGTGTAGTCTGCGACGGGCACCGAGCTCGTGGCCCGTGACCGCCGTGTGACCTGCCGTCAAACCGCACCGAGGACCCGCTAACCGGGACTCCAGTGTTAACACTCACCGCACCTGACGATCGTCGGCATCTGTTAGAGCAGGAATGGAGAACCTTTTTTCTACCAAGGGCCATTTGGATATTTATAAAATTCTTCGGGGGCCATACAAAAATTATCAACTTAAAAATGACCCTGGCCCCCCAGTAGTTATGCCCCTTAGAGGTACTGAGTGTGCACGCCGAAGGCATGTGCGCACCAAAAATAAGAATTTACTCACCGGTAATTCTATTTCTCGTAGTCCGTAGTGGATGCTGGGAACTCCGTAAGGACCATGGGGAATAGCGGGCTCCGAAGGAGGCTGGGTACTCCAGAAAGATTTATGACTACCTGGTGTGCACTGGCTCCTCCCACTATGACCCTCCTCCAAGCCTCAGTTAGGACACCGTGCCCGGACGAGCAGACATAATAAGGAAGGATTTAGAATCCCGGGTAAGACTCTTACCAGCCACACCAATTACACCGTACAACTCGTGATACTATATCCAGTTTGACAGTATGAAAACAACTGAGCCTCTCAACAGATGGCTCAACAATAACCCTTTAGTTAACAATAACTATTTACAAGTATTGCAGACAATCCGCACTTGGGATGGGCGCCCAGCATCCACTACGGACTACGAGAAATAGAATTACCGGTGAGTAAATTCTTATTTTCTCTAACGTCCTAGTGGATGCTGGGAACTCCGTAAGGACCATGGGGATTATACCAAAGCTCCCAAACGGGCGGGAGAGTGCGGATGACTCTGTAGCACCGAATGAGAGAACTCCAGGTCCTCCTCAGCCAGGGTATCAAATTTGTAGAATTTTGCAAATGTGTTTGCCCCTGACCAAGTAGCTGCTCGGCAAAGTTGTAAAGCCGAGACCCCTCGGGCAGCCGCCCAAGATGAGCCCACCTTCCTTGTGGAATGGGCATTTACAGATTTTGGCTGTGGCATGCCTGCCACAGAATGTGCAAGCTGAATTGTACTACAAATCCAGCGAGCAATAGACTGCTTAGAAGCAGGAGCACCCAGCTTGTTGGGTGCATACAGGATAAACAGCGAGTCAGATTTTCTGACTCCAGCCGTCCTGGAAACATATATTTTCAGGGCCCTGACAACGTCTAGCAACTTGGAGTCCTCCAAATCCTTAGTAGCTGCAGGCACCACAATAGGCTGATTCAGGTGAAACGCTGACACCACCTTAGGGAGAAACTGGGGACGAGTCCTCAATTCTGCCCTATCCATATGGAAAATCAGATAAGGGCTTTTACATGATAAAGCCGCCAATTCTGATACTCGCCTGGCTGAAGCCAGGGCCAATAACATAACCACTTTCCACGTGAGATATTTCAGATCCACGGTTTTTAGTGGCTCAAACCAATGTGATTTTAAGAAACTCAACATCACGTTGAGATCCCAAGGTGCCACAGGAGGCACAAATGGGGGCTGATTATGCAGCACTCCTTTCACAAATGTCTGAACTTCAGGTACTGAAGCTAGTTCTTTTTGAAAGAAAATCGACAGAGCCGAGATCTGTACTTTAATGGAGCCTAATTTTAGGCCCATATTCACTCCTGCTTGCAGGAAATGCAGAAATCGACCTAGTTGAAATTCCTCTGTTGGGGCCTTTTTGGCCTCGCACCATGCAACATATTTCCGCCATATGCGGTGATAATGCTTTGCCGTAACATCTTTCCTGGCCTTAATAAGCGTAGGAATGACTTCTTCCGGAATACTCTTTTCCTTTAGGATCCGGTGTTCAACCGCCATGCCGTCAAACGCAGCCGCGGTAAGTCTTGGAACAGACAGGGCCCCTGTTGTAGCAGGTCCTGTCTGAGCGGCAGAGGCCACGGGTCCTCTGAGAGCATCTCTTGAAGTTCCGGGTACCACGCTCGTCTTGGCCAATCCGGAACCACGAGAATGGTGTTTACTCCTCGCTTTCTTATTATTCTCAATACCTTTGGTATGAGAGGCAGAGGAGGGAACACATAAACCGACTGGTACACCCACGGTGTCACTAGAGCGTCCACAGCTATCGCCTGAGGGTCCCTTGACCTGGCGCAATATCTTTTTAACTTTTTGTTGAGGCGGGACGCCATCATGTCCACCTGTGGTTTTTCCCAACGGTTTACCAGCATCTGGAAGACTTCTGGATGAAGTCCCCACTCTCCCGGGTGGAGGTCGTGTCTGCTGAGGAAGTCTGCTTCCCAGTTGTCCACTCCAGGAATGAACACTGCTGACAGTGCTAGTACATGATTTTCCGCCCATCGGAGAATTCTTGTGGCTTCCGCAATCGCCATCCTGCTTCTTGTGCCGCCCTGTCGATTTACATGGGCGACTGCCGTGATGTTGTCTGACTGGATCAGCACCGGCTGGTGTAGGAGCAGGGATTTTGCTTGACTTAGGGCATTGTAGATGGCCCTTAGTTCCAGAATATTTATGTGAAGGGAAGTCTCCTGACTCGACCATAGTCCTTGGAAGTTTCTTCCCTGTGTGACTGCCCCCCAGCCTCGAAGGCTGGCATCCGTGGTCACCAGGACCCAGTCCTGTATGCCGAACCTGCGGCCCTCTAGAAGATGGGCACTCTGCAGCCACCACAGTAACGACACCCTGGTTCTTGGAGACAGGGTTATCAAGCGATGCATCTGAAGATGCGATCCGGACCACTGGTCCAACAGGTCCCACTGAAAGATTCTGGCATGGAACCTGCCGAAGGGAATTGCTTCGTAAGAAGCCACCATCTTTCCCAGGACCCGCGTGCAGCGATGCACTGATACCTGTTTTGGTTTCAGGAGGTCTCTGACTAGAGATGACAACTCCCTGGCTTTTTCCTCCGGGAGAAACACTTTTTTCTGGACTGTATCCAGAATCATACCCAGGAACAGTAGCCGTGTTGTCGGAACCAGCTGTGACTTTGGGATATTCAGAATCCAGCCGTGCTGGTGCAGCACCTCCTGAGATAGTGCTACTCCCACCAACAACTGTTCCTTGGACCTCGCTTTTATTAGGAGATCGTCCAAGTACGGGATAATTAAAACTCCCTTTTTTCGAAGGAGTATCATAATTTCCACCATAACCTTGGTAAATACCCTCGGTGCCGTGGACAGTCCAAACGGCAGCGTCTGGAATTGGTAATGGCAATCCTGTACCACAAATCTGAGGTACTCCTGGTGAGGATGGTAAATGGGGACATGCAAGTAAGCATCCTTGATGTCCAGGGATACCATGTAATCCCCCTCGTCCAGGCTCGCAATAACCGCCCTGAGCGATTCCATCTTGAACTTGAATTTTTTTATGTATGTGTTCAAGGATTTCAAATTTCAAATGGGTCTCACCGAACCGTCCGGTTTCGGTACCACAAATAGTGTGTAATAGTAACCCCGGCCTTGTTGAAGTAGGGGTACTTTGATTATCACCTGCTGAGAATACAGCTTGTGAATTGCCGCTAGCACCGCCTCCCTGTCTGAGGGAGCAATCGGCAAAGGCAGATTTTAGGAACCGGTGGGGTGGAGACGCCTCGAATTCCAGTTTGTACCCCTGAGATACTATTTGAAGGATCCAGGGATCCACCTGTGAGCAAGCCCACTGATCGCTGAAATTCTTGAGGCGGCCCCCCACCGTACCTGGCTCCGCCTGGGGAGCCCCACCGTCATGCGGCGGACTTGGAAGAAGAAGCGGGGGAGGACTTTTGCTCCTGGGAACCTGCTGTTTGTTGCAGCCTTTTTCCCCTACCTCTGCCTCTGGACAGAAAGGACCCGCCTTTTCCACGCCTGTTTTTCTGGGTCCGAAAGGACTGAACCTGATAAAACGGCGCCTTCTTAGGCTGTGAGGGGACATGGGGTAAAAATGCTGACTTCCCAGACGTTGCTGTGGAAACTAGGTCCGAGAGACCATCCCCAAATAATTCCTCACCCTTATATGGTAACACTTCCATGTGCTTTTTTGAATCTGCATCTCCTGTCCACTGGCGAGTCCATAAGCCTCTCCTAGCAGAAATGGACAATGCACTTACTTTAGATGCCAGTCGGCAGATTTCCCTTTGTGCATCTCTCATATATAAGACTGAGTCTTTTATATGGTCTATGGTTAACAGGATCGTGTCTCTGTCTAATGTGTCAATATTTTCTGACAGTTTATCTGACCACGCAGCGGCAGCACTGCACATCCAAGCTGACGCAATAGCTGGCCTAAGTATAATGCCTGTGTGTGTATACACAGACTTCAGGATCGCCTCCTGCTTTCTATCAGCAGGTTCCTTGAGGGCGGCCGTATCCGGAGACGGTAGTGCCACCTTTTTAGACAAACGTGTGAGCGCTTTATCCACTCTAGGGGGTGTTTCCCAACGTGACCTATCCTCTGGCGGGAAAGGGAACGCCATTAGTACCTTTTTAGGAATTACCAATTTTTTATCAGGGAAAGCCCACGCTTCTTCACACACTTCATTTAATTCATCTGATGGGGGAAAAACTAGGGGTAGTTTTTTCTCTCCAAACATAATACCCTTTTTAGTGGTACCTGTACTTATATCAGAAATGTGTAACACCTCTTTCATTGCCTCAATCATGCAGTGAATGGCCTTAGTAGGCATTAGGTTAGACTCATAGTCGTCGACACTGGTGTCAGTATCAGTGTCAACATCTGGGTCTGCTTGTGGTAGCGGGCGTTTTAGAGCCCCTGACGACCCATGCGACGCCTGGGCAGGCACGAGCTGAGAAGTCGGCTGTCCCACATTAGGCATGTCGTCAATTTTCTTATATAAGGAGTCTATACGTGCACTCATTACTTTCCATAAGCCCATCCACTCAGGTGTCTGCCCCGCAGGGGGTGACATCCCTTCTAAAGGCATCTGCTCCGCCTCCACATCATTATCCTCATCAAACATGTCGACACAGCCGTACCGACACACCGCACACACACAAGGAATGCTCCGAATGAGGACAGGACCCACAAAAGCCCTTTGGGGGGACAGAGTGAGAGTATGCCAGCACACCCCAGAGCGCTATATAATGCAGGGACTAACTGAGTTATGTCCCCTATAGCTGCTTTTTATATTATATATATATATATATATATATATTGCGCCTAAATTTAGTGCCTCCCCTCTCTGTTTTTACCCTGTTCTGAAGTGTAGACTGCAGGGGAGAGCCAGGGAGCTTCCTTCCAGCGGATCTGTGAAGGAGAAATGGCGCCAGTGTGTCTGAGGGAGATAGCTCCGCCCCTTTTCCGCGGCCTATTCTCCCGCTTTTTCCTGGATTCTGGCAGGGGTATTTACCACATATATAGCCTCTGGGGCTATATATTGTGGTATTTTTGCCAGCCAAGGTGTTTTTATTGCTGCTCAGGGCGCCCCCCCCAGCGCCCTGCACCCTCAGTGACCGGAGTGTGAAGTGTGCATGAGGAGCAATGGCGCACAGCTGCAGTGCTGTGCGCTACCTTGATGAAGACTGATGTCTTCTGCCGCCGTTTTTCCGGACCTCTTCTTGCTTCTGGCTCTGTAAGGGGGACGGCGGCGCGGCTCCGGGACCGAACACCAAGGACTGGGCCTGCGGTCGATCCCTCTGGAGCTAATGGTGTCCAGTAGCCTAAGAAGCCCAATCCGGCTGCAAGCAGGCGAGTTCGCTTCTTCTCCCCTTAGTCCCTCGCTGCAGTGAGCCTGTTGCCAGCAGGTCTCACTGAAAATAAAAAACCTAAATCTATACTTTCTTTCTAAGGGCTCAGGAGAGCCCCTAGTGTGCATCCAACCTCGGCCGGGCACGAAATCTAACTGAGGCTTGGAGGAGGGTCATAGTGGGAGGAGCCAGTGCACACCAGGTAGTCATAAATCTTTCTGGAGTGCCCAGCCTCCTTCGGAGCCCGCTATTCCCCATGGTCCTTACGGAGTTCCCAGCATCCACTAGGACGTTAGAGAAAAATGGTTTGGCCAATTAAAATGGGATACGATACACATATACCCCCAATAGTGCAGTGCCAGATACACATATGCCATTGTAGTGCCAGACACACATATGCCAGTGCAGTGCCAGATACACAAATGCCCCCAAAGTGCCAGACCGCTCACCGCTGCTGCAGCCCGTCCCGCAGTGCTCAGGCTGCCACACCGGAGAACTGTGCACCAAAGTGGGCATCACCTGAGGCAAAAATATGAAAACTATAAAACCATGTGGACAGAGGACCAGTTAGCTGCATGACAGACCTGTTCTGACGGAGCCCCATGTCGCCCTGCCCAGGAAGTTGCCACCGCACTAGTGGATTGCACTGACAGTCGTCTAGTGCCAGTCACCCTGCCCTAGCATAGGTTAGAGCGCATCCATTACACAATGGTCTGCTTTGAAGCCGGCTAACCATGTTTGTGTGTGTCAACGTACAAAGCAAAGTATCTGAATGCTGGTCAGCAGAAGTCTTGTCCAAGTATATCCGCAGAGCTTGAACTACATCTAGTAGAGCCAGATCATCACGGTCACAGGAAGTGGCCAAAGGAGGAAAAACCAGAAAGACAATTTCCTGTTTTAAGTGAAAAGCCAAAAAACGTTTGGCTGGAAAGCAGAGAACTCTATCATCATGGTAGACAAGAAAAGGCGGATTGCAAGACAAAACTAATGAACTGAAGATCTGCTGAATCCAAAGGCTCAAATAGCCTGTTTGAGACCTAATAGGACCAGATTAAGATCCCACGGCACTACAGGCGGCCGAAACGGTGATTGAATACGCATCACACCCTGTAAAAAGGTTCAGACCTCTGTAAGAAGGGCCAAACTCCTTTGGAAGAAAATTGACAGGGTGGAAATCTGTACTTTCCAAGGTCGAAGCTTTAAACCAGCGTCCAAACATCCCTGAAGGAAGGCCAAAAATAGAGATGAAACTTGGTTGTATAAACTTGTCTCTGTTCACACCACAAAATGTAGCTCTCCCACACTCTGTGGTAATTGCACGACCAAATCAGTTTCCGGGCTCGTAGCATAGTTTAGATTACTGAGGGAAGAGAAATTGTTAGCTTTCAATATCTTGGAATCAAAAGCCAGACAGTTAAAGCCAACAGAGGAAAGTCCTCATGCAGAAAAGGACCCTGTTGTAGCAGGTCTGGACGACGTGGAAAACACATTTTTAGTATCCTCATGTATGATTTTTTTTAAATATATAATTGTTATTGAAACACTCAAAATTCCACAGTGTACATAATATCCTTATTGACAATAATATCAACAATTATAAGTATTGTGTAAAATATCATCTGTACATTTCAGACATATAACAAACCGTATAATTTGAATATTTGTAACCCTCATATTTTTCAAGCTCAGAACAATTGCATCGATATACAGAAACGAAGATCAATGTCTTTTCCCATAAGACCATGTTTTTAGGGGCTAATCACCCTCATCACGATCCATCCCTATGTACCATCAAATCTATAACTGAAGGTAGGGTTGGATCAGGGAATGATATTTACCGGTGGGTCTCCCGATAATGCTCGAATAGCATACCATTGCGTGTGTTGCAGGGATTCATGTATTCTGGTACTTAAGTTAATCGGTAAAGTACCGATGTAGCTTTCCCAGGTTCCAAAAAACCCAGCTGAACGCCTTTCTTTTTCCAACACAGTGTCAATCCACTCCATATTAAACACATGGTGTAATTTGTATTTAAATAGTTTCAAGGTGGGGGGAGTTGCCTCAATCCATGTCTGCAGGATAGCTTTACGGGCAGCTACACTAATAATTTAGCAACAAACTTTTACATCCTTTTTCTATACGCTGCTCTTCTGGCAACATACCAAATATTGCCCATTTATCCGTGAAGGGAACATAGTTTACCAATTTTTCAAGAGCAAACTGCCTGATTTTGAGCCAGAAGATTCTCAGCATGGGGCAGTTCCAAAAGTAATGGTACATATCTGCTATATCAGAATAACACCTGGGGCAAATGCTGCCTACGGGGCGAAAAGTAAGCCTTATGATAGATGTTCAAAAACGTCTCTTGATACTGAATTGGCGGGATTATTTTCCTTAACCAGCAGAGTGTTTTCAATAATCCATCACAAGTTAAGGAGGGAATGATGCGTACCCAAGAGCTCATACCTGACTGAACTTGATTATTATTTGTTTTGTCTCAAAAAGGCGTAGTGATGTGAAATTGCTTTCTTTACTGCTTGGTTCGACATCAACAGCACATCTAACGCATTATTACAATCATCATCAGATAATCCCCTGATCACTAATATAACATAATACTTAGCTTGCATATAAGCAAATGGGTATTTTTGGAAGCTCGGGAATCTTTCCGATGCTTGTGCATACGAAAGAGATGCCCTAGTATCTTTATTCAAAAGTGACCCCACACTATAAAGTCCTTCAGTTTTTAATCTCTCGTAGGGAGAAGCCGCCTGCCCGTTCTGGAAATCCGGATTTTGTAGGAATGGTAAAAAAAGTATTTTATAAGAATTTAAGTTTTGTTTATGACGGAGTACAGATGTGTCCACTTACATCTTTGTTTTTTTTCTGAATTTGGCACAACATGCAAAACATGGCTAAGCTCTTTTTCATGAGTAGTAAGTGGATGGATTTTAAAATTTTTGTTTGCCATAATAGAATATGTATAACGTAACATATTAAAGAGGCAAATTTAAAAAAATCACAAAGCATGGCTAAATCTCTGAGTCTATGGCATGCAAAACTGTGCCATACATGCCAGGATATAGCAAAGATGTAGGTGGACACATCTGTATATGCCAAATCCGTTTAATGATCCATAACAAAGGGTTATTGCGTATATTGTCTTAACTGTCATGCATGTGTAAAAATCCCGGTCAGGCTACAGTTTGTTAGAAACCGTTCCTCTAGAGAGGTATTGGCATAAAGATCTTTACCATAAAGCCAATCCCGCAAATATCGCAGTACAGCGGCATGATTGTAATGTAAAATATTGGAGAAATTAATGCCCCCATTAGCAACGGGTTGTTGTAATTTTATCAGCCCTATTCGCGGTCTTTTAGCCCCCCATATAAATTTTCAGAAATGGGCAGTTAATAAGCAAATATCTTTCTGAGACAAAAGGAGAGGTAAAGCCTGCAATATATACAGCCATCTCGGAAACTTCACCATCTTAATGAGATTCGCCTTCCCCACATATGATAGCATAAGGTGGGCCATCCCTCTAATTCTCTAGCCGTGTCAGCTAACGCCATAGAAATATTTAATCTATATAGCTCCGCCGGTCGTTTGGGGAGGCGAATACTCAAGTAGTCTATGTATGACTGTACCCACCTCACCGCAATCTGGCGGCCCCATTGGGGGGTAGTGATACGGGGATGCAAGCAAAGACCCACAGATTTAGCAAAATTAACTGTAAACCCAGATATTTCACCAAATTCCTCCAATTTACCCAATATTTTCTGCAAAGACGATTGTGGATCGGCTATATACAATAATACGTCGCCTGCAAAGGCCGACAGCTTTATTTCTCCTCCTCCCACCTTTATGCCCTTAAACTCCGACCAGTTTTATAGGATGCGAAATAGCGGATCTATACAGAGGTTGAAAAATAAAGGGGATAGGGGGCAGCCTTGTCGTGTTCCCCTATACATTTGGAGTTGATCCCCTCTCACTCCATTAATCAATAAAGATGTTTTAGGTTGGGAATAAAAGTATCGTAATTAATTCTATAAAAATCGGGTCAAAGCCTCTCCTTTCCAGTATCGCAAATAGATTTGGCCAAGCCACTAAATCAAAAGCTTTACTAGTTTCCAAACTGAGTAACATACTATTAGATTGCGGTGTTTGTGTTCCCGCTACAACTGCTGCTATGGCCATTCTTATTGCTCCGACGGAATGTTGTCCTCTGACAAATCCAGTCTGATGTGAGGTCAATAAATCCGGTAGAATTGATTGCAATCTATTGGCCATAATTTTAGCCAATAGTTTCAGATCTGTGTTAAGGAGAGAAATTGGCCTGTAGGAATCCATTAACAATGGATTTTTGTCAGGTTTAAGAATAAGGGAGGTGTAAGCGTCTGTGAATGATGGAAAGTTAGGTTTGTCTTTTAGCACTTTGTTAAACAGGTCTAGTAAGGTGGGCAATATTTCAGTTTCCAGCATCTTATAATACATACCAGAAAATCCGTCTGGGCCAGGAGATTTGTGGGATAAAAGCCCCTTAATGACAGTTCTCAACTCTTCTTCTGTTATATCCCCAGCCAATTCGTCTCTCTGTTCTTGAGTTAATTTGGGCAGTTTAGCGAAGGTGATCTTGCCGATCTTTTGATATTGGCATATCCTGGTACAAGGTCGTATAGTATCGGTGAAAATGGCTTAGTATGTCGTGGGTGTCAACATATGTAGTGTTAGCAGCGGGGGGGTCTAATAGCTGTAATGAAGGAACGCTTTTTGTAAGGTTTGGACATAAGGGCCAGCAATCTGCCAGATTTGTTTCCCCATTTAAAGTACATTTGTTTAGAGTGATCCAATCTGGATCTAGCCTGTGCAACCAAAAAAAGCTTCAAGGGGTTTCCTGGACTGTAAATAGACATCCATAGTGGAGTCTGATTGGTTCATTTTACATTGTCTAAAAGCCTGTGCGACCGTTTCTTGCAGATGTCTATATTGTTTTGCAGATTCTCTCTCACGTCTAGCAACATACTGTATCATGGGGGTCATTCCGAGTTGTTCGCTCGTTGCCGATTTTCGCTATACTGCGATTAGTCGCTTACTGCGCATGCGCAAGGTTCGCAGAGCGCATACGCTTAGTTATTTTACACAAAAGTTAGGTATTTTACTCATGGCCTAACGAGGATTTTTCATCGTTCTGGTGATCGTAGTGTGATTGACAGGAAGTGGGTGTTTCTGGGCGGAAACTGGCCGTTTTCTGGGAGTGTGCGAAAAAACGCTGGCGTTTCTGGGAAAACCGCAGGTGTGTCTGAAGAAACGGGGGAGTGTCTGGGCGAACGCTGGGTGTGTTTGTGACGTCAAACCAGGAACGAAACTGACTGAACTGATCGCAATGTAGGAGTAAGTCTCGAGCTACTCAGAAACTGCTAAGAAATTTCTATTCGCAATTCTGCTAATCTTTCGTTCGCAATTTGCTAAGCTAATATACACTCCCAGAGGGCGGCGGCTTAGCGTGTGCAATGCTGCTAACAGCAGCTAGCGAGCGAACAACTCGGAATGAGGGCCCATGTGACCTTGCAATACCGCCTTCGACGCCCTCGAAGACGTCATCCCAACTATCTAAATTATCATCCTGGTAATTGGTCTAAGATGTTGTAAGGTAGTTTTTAAAATCTTCAGATTTTGACAAGTAGTCTGGGAAGCGCCAAAGACAGTCCGCCGCCACCGCTGAATGATGCCAAAAATCCAAGGACACCGGGGTGTAATCAGAAATCAAAATATCATGGTGGCTTGGCTCAGCATGGAGTAGGCAGCAAGTAGCTGTAGCTCCCACCTAATATCCTTTATTATCCTGTGCTCCCGGTTTTTTCTGGACGTTACTTAACCCCCTTCTGCAGCCCCCTGAGCTGTCTGGCGCTGCTACGCGCCTTCCACCTGCTGAAACCCGGCCGTGGAGCCGCGGTGAGACGCTGCCGCTCCCTGGCTCCGCTGCCTCCAGGACTCGCAGCCGCACTAACGGAGATCGCGGGCGGCTGCTGATAGCGGGACTCTGCCTCTGGCTGGCCGCGCAGATCAGCTCCCGCCGGCGCCATTTTGGAGTGGTCCGTCCTGCCTGCTGCCTCATCTCCCGCCCTGAATGAGTCCTCTCCGCCTGCAGGTACCTGGCCTCCCCTCTCTGCATCTTCAGGGTTTTCACCCCCCTCTCAGTGCCTGCTGGACATTACGGGGTACATTTATTTATTTAGCACTCTTGCAGCTGCACTATGGCCCTCATTCCGAGTTGTTCGCTCGCAAGCTGCTTTTAGCAGCATTGCACACGCTAAGCCGCCGCCTACTGGGAGTGAATCTTAGCTTAGCAAAATTGCAAACGAAAGATTCTCAAAATTGCGAATAGAAATTTCTAAGCAGTTTCTGAGTAGCTTGACACTTACTCTGCCACTGCGATCAGTTCAGTCAGTTTCGTTCCTGGTTTGACGTCACAAACACACCCAGCGTTCGCCAAGACACTCCCCCGTTTCTCCAGCCACTCCCGCGTTTTTCCCAGAAACGGCAGCGTTTTTTCACACACACCCATAAAATGGTCAGTTTCCACCCAGAAACACCCACTTCCTGTCAATCACACTCCGATCACCAGAACGAAGAAAAAACCTTGTAATGCCGTGAGTAAAATACCACACTTCTAAGCAAATTGCGCATGCGCAGTTTGCGGAAAATCGCTGCGATGTGATGAAAAAGAACGAGCGAACAACTCGGAATGAGGGCCTATACCTGTATGTATTTGGGTCCTACATTGGGATAGCTGTCTGCACCTCCCAGACCCTGCCTGACTCTCCATTCTTTTAAGCTGCACTACCTCTATACTACTGGCCGTGTCCTGGGTGTCCTGGATCCTGCATGACCATACTCGGGTGTTATTTGTGGTATTACTTATCCGGGTAGTCTGCTATACTGCAAGTCACTCTGTTTATAGCTTTATTACTCTCCTTGTGCATGCTTATTACTCTCCTCCTGGATTGATTACTTTCATCGACATTATTATGGGAAAGACCGGCAATGCTGCTGCTGCCCGTTTGGAAAAATTTGCTAGAAACTCTCAGGTGGTGGCACTCCCGCCTACTCAGGCTGCATCGCCACCGTCGCCTCGACCCGCTTCGAAGGAACCCTCCGTCACTGATGTTATGCAATCTACTCAACAAATTCTACAGGCCATCACTACGTCCGAAGCGAGGGTGACGGACAAGATTGGTCAAGTTCAGGCTGACATCTCAATTATTCGTCACGACATGCAGAGGCTGCGTGAGCTGGTCGGAGATGTGGAACAACGTGTTTCTGATATTATGCAACCGCACCACTCAAAGATAGTGTCGCTGACCTCTTTTCACAGATGGCTGTTAAAAAACCAAGCTGTCGGATATGGAGGGCCGTTTGCGAAGAAATAACATTCGATTTGTGGGCCTTCCTAAGCGGGCTATGGGTTCGCACCCAGCAAATTTTTTGGAGATCTGGCTACTCAGTATATTCAAGATGATTTCAGTGCGCAATTCGCTGTGGAGCGCGCACATCGTTTACCCTTTTAAGCCCCTCCTCCAGGTGCCCCAGCTCGCACCTTCATTGCCCGCATGTTACACTTTAAGGATCGAGATGCCATTCTACGTTTAGCTAGACTGCATGGCCCATTCCAGTTTGAGAACCACTCTGTGTCGGTTTTCCCTGACTTTGCTATGGACGTACAGAAATCCAGATCCCAATTTCTTCAGGTTAAACGTAAACTGAGGGACAAGCAGATCCAATATTCTATGCTGTTTCACGCTAGATTGCATGTGATATATGAGGGATCTACCCATTTCTTTAACTCTCCGAGAGAGGCTGAGGCATGGTTGGAACAGAGACCCCGTGTGCCTCGCTGAATGTTGTTGCTCTTGTACCATTACTTCACCATGTGATTTTTGCTCTCTTTTTCCCAGGTTTCTCTATTAAACAGGAGTTCATATGGTAACTAATTCTATGTGAAGGTTAAGTTATATGTCCTTTCTATCGAGGGCTGCTTTCTGTATTGGGAGCCCTTGCTGGGATATAGTGGTTGGAGATATTTACTCCTAATTGTTCCCCTTTTACTATTTTAGTGTTCTTAGTTTAATAACAGGAAGTTTAGTTGGGATATAGGTATATCTAAGTTTGTGATGGATGTACAGGGTCGGTTGGGTTTTTACAGCTTTACTGTTTTTTTATGTTTCATATTTGGAATTTTTTGTTATGCTCAAGTACTGCTTTGAATCTACTAATTCGGTGTTTTTTCAGTCCTCCTTAATATGTTTTGGTATTTTCACTTATTGGCTGCTCCGGAGGTCCTCTTTTCCTCCTCGATACCGAATAGATGTGCAACTGTTAATCTGGTTTCTGTATGCTATGCTGAGGCGTCTTCTGTCACTGTGTCTTCTCTCCTCTTTTCTCTTGTTTTCTTCTTTTCTCCTGGCTCCCAGCTTTGGATCTTGTTATGTTGGTAACATCTGGAGGGCTCCATCAGCTCGGCTGGAATGTGAGAGGCCTTAATAATAAAATAGAGCGTTGGTCCTGTCGCAAGTTAAGAAGTACAAGGCGGATATTATTTGTTTCTCGGAGACTCATCTTGTTGGTAGCAGGACGTTATCTCTGAAAAAACCATGGGTGGGATGGCTGTTTCATTCTACTTTCTCACAAAATGCCAGGGAGGTTTCTGTGCTTATCAGAAAGTCCGTAAATTTTCATTTGGACCACAGTCAGATAGATCAGTATGGGCGTTTTGTTTTTCTTAGGGCCTTTGTTAATTCCACCCTTCTACACATTCTCGCAGTATATGCCCCCCCCTTATAATAATGACGTTTTGCGGCAGGCTATGTCGTTTATTGCATTGTCTCCGTCTACTCCCACTATTTGTATCGGAGATTATAATAATGTCATGGACTTATTTTTGGACAGATGGAGAGAGGTCTCCGGTGTTAGTCTCTCCTCTCCCTCCCCTACCCCCTTCTCTAATTTGATTACTGTATTGGGATTGGTCGATATTTGGAGAGTCCGGTTTCCCTGTGACAACCAGTACTCCTGTTACTCGGCTACTTTTAATACATTTTCCCGTATTGACTTGGCTCTTATTTCCCCAGATTTGGCCCCTAAGGTGACTCAAATATTTACCTAGGGGAATTTCTGACCACTCACCTGTTTTGTTGGTATTGGAACCTTTGTCTCCTCAGGGGTTTGTATTTTGGAAACTTAACCCATTCTGGTTGTCCTTGATGGGTGATGGGGCCGACTTGATTGCTGACTGGCGAGATTTTCAAGACTTTAATGTTTCCTGCCCTACCCCTACTGTTAAACATGATGCGTTTAAAGCTTCTATCCATGGTTCCCTTATTAAAAGGGTGGCTGCTATTAAGCGGTTTAGTAGGGAAGAGGAATCCCGCCTGGAAAACACCTGTCAATTAGAGGCCGATTATATTTTGTCTAAATCCCCCTCCTCATATGCTAGTTGGGACTTAGCTAGAAGGGAGTGGACAACGTTTTTATTAGACAAATCCAAGCGTCGGTTATTGTTCTCCAAGCATTCTCTGTACTCACAGGCTGAGAAAGGGGGTAGCTATCTCGCCTTTCTTTCTAGGTCAGAGAGGGGTAGTATCTCTGTCCAACAGATATGTGATTCTCAGGGTACTTTGAAATATTCGTGCTTTGATATTACTGCAGTATTTTTTGCCTATTACTCTTTATTGTATACTTCCAAAGTGTCCTATACAACAGATCAACTGAGGGAATACCGTTCCCATATACAATTGCCCCAACTATCTGCGGAATCTGCTGCATATTTAGACTCCCAGTTTACCGTTGAGGAACTGGATACTGCCATAGCATCGTTCCCCAGTAATAAGGCCCGTGGGTGCGACATATACCCATTGAATTGTATAAACGGTTTAAGGAATTCTATACCCTTATTTGGTTGAGTTATTTAATACTATATTTGAGTATGGTTCTCTGCCCCCCTCGATGTCTGAGGCTATAATAACTGTAATTCTCAAACCGGGTAAGGATCCCACCTCACCGGATTCCTATCGCCCTATCTCTTTGCTCTCCACGGATGTAAAGATTTTGGCCAAGGTGTTAGCTGTCCACTTAAATAATATAGTTCCATCTATTATCCATAGCGACCAGATGGGTTTTATGCCAGGGAGGTCTATAGTACAGAACCTCTGAAGACTCTTCTGCCATCTGCAGGGGGTGGACCGTCCCGGGTCGGGGGCAGTGGTGGTGTCCTTGGATGCTGCCAAGGCCTTTGACTCAGTGGAATGGGGGTACCTCTGGGAAGTGCTGCATAAATTTGCATTCGGTCCTAAATTTATTCGGTGGGTTCGGCTGCTGTACTCTTCCACGGCTGCCCGTGTCTCTGTTAATGGACATATGTCACAACCTTTTTCGTTGGAGAGAGGTACGAGGCAGGGCTGCCCGCTCTCTCCGGCCCTGTTTGCCCTTGCCATTGGCTAGTTGCATATGCATGTCCTCGGACGTTGTGGGTGTTAAAGTTGGGAACCATGTTGATGTTATCGCCTTATATGCTGACGATATGCTTCTGTTCCTCAATGACTCTGAAGAAATCGCTAATCTCTATGCTTCGGATAGTGGACCACTTTGTTATTTATTCTGGTTTACAAATAAATTGGAAAAAATCCAATATTTACCCCATATCTGGTGTTCTCCCCGCTGTGACGGACTCTTCTTGCCCGTTACAGTGGTGGACCCTCCAGTTTAAATATTTGGGAGTCTGGATATCTCCCCGTCCCCAGGATTATGTTGCACTAAATTTGGAGCCTGTAACATTTAATTTTAAGAAGAAAGACCACTTGTGGAAGAAGCTACCTCTCACTGCAACGGGCCGCATTAATTTATTTAAAATGTCTATCCAACCCAGGTATCTATATGTGCTGCAACATTCTCCCGTGTACATACCTAAAAAGGTTTTCTCCTCTATTGATAGTGTCTTGTCCTCTTTTATTTGGGGCGGTAAGACGTCTAGGGTGGCTATGAAGGCCTTGGTTAAGTCCAAGTTGGATGGAGGTCTCGGCCTCTCTAATATGCGTATATATTATTTGGCCTCAGCTGGTTTATCTCTCTAGTTGGCTCTTAGGCATGGGTGGGGACAGCTGTTGGAGTTCTATGCCGAGTGGGTGGAGTCTCCTCTTTCTTTACTTCAATTTTTGCTTTCTGGCTCTACTCTTTCTGGCCTTCCCTCTATTCTTAAACAGGCTCTTCTGGTCTGGCGATTGGCGCACACCTTTTTTGACTGGCATGACATTGATGTAGATACACCCCTGTGGTTCAATGCTTCTTATAAGGAGCTACTGTCTTTGTCCTCGGATAATATATGGTTGCGATTGGGAGTTACGTTTGCTCAGCTTTACGATAATGGCGCTCTTAAATCATTTGAGCAGATACGTAGTGACTATGCTGGTGCTAATTCTGCCTTTTTTCGTTAACTTCAGCTGCGGCATGCATTGCGGACGCAGTTGGGGACGACCCCCCTAGTTATTTCGGTGTCTCCGGTCAAGAAAATGCTTCTCTCGCTGGGCTCAAGGGGACATATATCCCAGATTTATGCCGCTTTGAATGTGCAGGTTAACTCTAATTTATTTGACCCCTTAAAACTTAAATGGGAAGGTGACCTTAGTGCTCTCTCTTCTGAACAGTGGATGCAAATTCTGGGATCCATCAGATATACTACCCCGTGCGTTCGATATCAGCAGGTTCATTTTTACATTTTACATAGAATATATCGTACCCCAGTAATGTTACATAGGGCACATCTTCGCTCTGACACCTGCTGTCCGAAGTGCGATGGAGGGAGCTGATTTTTGGCATCTCTTGTGGTCCTGCCCAAAGTTGGTACCATTTTGGATCGCAGTTTGGAATGATATTACCCTAACAGAACCATCCCTTCCAGTATTGGATTCTAGACTGTGTCTGTTTGGGCTAGATATCGAGGAGACACATTCCCTGGTCATATACCGCTACGTTTTATGCTTAACTACTCTTGCAAATGTACTGATAGCCAGGAAGTGGTTTTCCCCTGAATCACCAAATATATTTCATTGGAGAGCTTTGGTTAACGAAGTCTCTGACCATGAAAAGTCAATGTTTAGATCTAGAGGCATGATGGTTAATTATTTTAATAAATGGGATAGATGGAACACGTCAATCCTCGGAATGAGGGGAACGCGCGATAGGGACTGAAATGTCTGTCTTAGATATTATACTGTGTGAGCCCTTACTTGTTTACTCTGGAGCAGGATGGGAGTTTACTTTCTAACTATACAGTTTTGCTTATTCACGCTGCAATGTTTAATGTGTGATGCTTTACGCATAACTGATAGGATGTAAATCTTGAGTTACTGACATGTCCACACTAACATGTATGTACTTGACTTACGTTTGAGCTATGTTTAGCTGCTGTTTGTTGGGTATTTTTTTGTGTATGTTTATGGCAAACAAAAAGAAAAATTCAATAAAAATACTGAATTTAGAAAAAAAGAAATAAAAATATCATAAATCTCAGCCCTTTTCACCTGTGCCATCAGAGTATCTGCCAGTAAAAAGAAATCTATCCTAGACAATGACTGATGTGCTCTGGATAGGCGAGTATAAGTATGACCACCATCATGCAGGAGTCGCCACGGGTCAGTAACTTGAAGAGTTGTTTTAAGAGCTTGTATATGATACCACGATTGAGGAAGAGATCTATTTATTGGTGGAGAAATATCAATCATGGGAAAATCCACGGAATTAAAATTGCCCGCCAGTACTAAGTTACAGGTTTGGCGTCGTGCCACCAACTGTGTAACTTTGGCTAGAAAACGGTCAGGGGATATATTTGGGGCGTACAAATTTATCAGAGTATACAGATTCCCTTCAATGTCAACATCCAGTAACAAGAAGCGACCTTCCGGGTCCGCTACCTTGTCTAATATGTTATAACGTAAACCCCTACGAAAGATTATGGCTACTCCTCTAGTTTTATTCCTATAGGAGGCCATAACGCATTCCTCGATCCAACTGGCTCTAAGGGCCGAATCTTCCCCCTGCACCCAATGGGTCTCCTGCAGTAGAGCAATGTCGGGTCTCAACCTCCATAAATGCGTCACCACCTTCTTCCGTTTGATTGGAGTGTTGAGACCAGCGACATTCCAAGAGATTAGATTACAGTGAGGAGGCACCAAAAACTTCTCTCGATCTTGTGTGGGTACAGACATGGATTGAGGCAAACTCAGAGTGAGATAGTAGTCTCATGAGATTAGACTTACATAATGAACATCTGTATGCAGACATCACACTAGAAAAATATACGTATGGATATAAGCATAAAGGAATATAATATAAACATAGTTTGGCATTTAGAGCATATAAGTACAGTGAATACAACAAGAATAGGAGGAAAAGTTTTGTAAATTCGTGTTTCTCTACTTTTTCTTTAGTATTATGTGACGGGCTCAACCTATCTATCTTTCCTGAGGACCCCAACAATACCATTTGGGGGCTCCGATTATTTATTAAACTGTTTTAAGTCACCTACCTACTAGTAACAAAAACAAAAAGGGCAAAGAGCCACAATATAATTAACTGTTAGACCACCAGGAAGCCAGTGGTCAATATTATCTGGCCACATCTGAAATGAGCAGAGCCAAGTAAAACTTATGATTACAGCCTACCACTCTACCAGAGCTCTCCAGGGACCCAGGAACAATCCCCACCTCACATTGTTGAAAGATAGTCAAGTGTGTGGCATGGTTAGCGACCATCGTCCCCTGTCCCCTAAACTCCTGTATTGAGAAATGATTCATTAAAACGCTCTGGGGAATGGGCTGGTTCCCTACGCAGATGTTCCTTGGCCTGTTTTGGATCAGTAAAGTATACCAGACGACCATTTTCCATTATCCGCAATTTAGCCGGGTACATTAAAGCGAATCGCTCATTGCGCTCCACTAGCATCCTACAGACCTCGGAAAACTCCTTCCTCTTTTCTGCCACTAAAACAGAAAAATCCTGAAATATCAAGATTCTCTGTCCGTCCACAACAAGAGACTGGGCAGTGCGATAGGCTGTCAACAATTTCTCTTTGGAGCTAAAGTCTAGGAACTTGGCAATGGCAGGTCTGGGTCGAGTCAACCTTTCCGGTCCAAGCCTGTGTGACCTTTCGACTTGGGGTACAGCATGTGGACCCCTTATCGACTCCGGTATGCCTGTGAATCGGAGGTTACTTTTCATGTCCCTGTTCTCCAATTCGTCCAGTTTAGCAACTAATGTTTGGATAGTGCGGTCTCTTTGGTCAACAGATGCCGGTAAAGCATGGACCGAGTCCTCATTATCACTAAGACGTTGTTCCAACGTAACTATCCTGGATGTATTCGAGTCAATTTTCGCAAGCAAAGTTTCTAACCTAGTATGAAGGTCTTCAAACTTTTTATCTAGTAAGGGCATCAGCAGCTGAATCATCACTATGGCATTATCCTCAGATTATTTATTTATTATCGGCAACTGAGAAGATGTAGCCCGGGATTCCACTGCCGTATCATCCCTTGAGTGTCTTGCAGGGGAAGATGGTGTAGCAGGGGACGTAGACTTATTTTTGTTCCTAACCATCGTTGAATCAGATTGAGTATGGGAATTGTCAGATGAAGCATGTTTCTCTTAAGTATTTGTCCATACCTCAGTACAGACCACGTTAAAGGAACGCTGACAGCACCTTAAATCCTATTGTTGACAGAAATAAACCAAGCCTATCGAGAACCGTCGCCGGCTCTGTGGTAAGTGGCAAAAAGGGGCTTTTGCACCTTTAAACCCTAACCTCTACATATTTAGTGTAAATACCTTTGTAATAAAAATAAACTTTCGCCTAACTGGAGTTGCACTGCTCTCAAATTCTCCTATCATAGTCAGCACAGAACAGTACAAGACCAAAATATTAGCCGGCTATAAATGTGTGGAGGTGGATCACTGACGACCGATCCGGGTCAGTCAACCACACACAACAGAGAGCTGTAGATTAATCAGATTTAAAGTAAATTACAAAGAGAGCCGATGCAATGTCCCTAGTCGCCACTAGATGGCCTGTTAAGTATTAAATACTTGTAACAGTAATACACTCCAGTAGTAAATGATTATCCTGATAATCAACATTTGTTATAATAACGAACAATAGTGTATGTACATGTGATACAACCACCTAAACAGGTAAGTAGCAGAAGTGCAAAGTGCCACTATTGAACATAGAGTGTACATGCACTAATAACACATACCAAGAAAAATATACAGTTGAGAGTGTCTGTGCATAGTGAAGTGTAGCATACAAAAGGCATCCCAGTATCTCTCTATCACTGCTGCTTAATCCAGGGGACTTCGTGAGGTAACTTTATAAAGAAACCATATCCCAGCAGATACAGAACCTGGGAGTGTAAGCCCCAGGCAATTTCCCTGGACCTATCACTTCTGCTTCTCCAAAGGTCACCCACCCCCCAGTCCAAAACGTATGAGGAAGCAGTTCCACAAGGTAGTATTGGGGTAAAGGCTGATAAACCCCCATAGTCTCCCCTACAAATCCCCCGACTCACCTCACTGTTGTGGTGTTAATTAGCCCCGGTAATACCCCGCCACAGTTACTCACAGATCAGAGAATCAAGCGTCCCCGCAATCCAGCGGAGGGCCAGGACTATAAATAAGCTGTCGGCAGGGCACAGAGGGTCCCTGGTAGCAGTGGACCCCACACACCCGGGGCAGCAGTCTTCAGCGGTCCGGGAATCCCAGCAGCAGCTGTCACAGACAAGGCGATGGTGGCACGGGTCTCGAGCCTCCGGATGTCTCGCGGCTATGTGCAACCCCGACTGCTGCCGTTCTGCTTCTAATCAGATCCAGACAGGGGCCCCCGTAGTCCATGCGTACTGCACGGGATGCCGATCCGGCCGTCACGTAGGGTTTCTCCAGGCAGCGGGGCATACCGTGTGGGGACATCAAGGCACGGCCACAAGAAGGAGCCTCTCCCGACCAGAGCTCCACCTCTCCACGATGTCCTTCGTGCTGTCAGCGGCGCACAAGGGTACAGCGCCAACAACCCGTCTGTTTAATTACCGGGTCTCGGGCAGGGGATGTGTTAGATCGTTAAGCGCCGGGGTGTCTGTGTATAGCTAGCACAATCTGTCCAGCCCGCAGTGTAGGAAGTTATACGCTGTATAAGTAGTTTCGGGTGTTAAAGCCAGTAATAGCAGGTATACAGCCCACCCAACATTTCCAGCGTCCACGCCAGAAGCCCTGGCGTTCATGCAGGCCACCAATATATGCGGCCAGACTCCGATGCAGGTACAGGCTCCCTTGACAAGACGGGTACCCCCAGATGCCTCAAACCACACTCTGCCGTTAGGTGTGTCCACATCACTCCGGAGGGCTATTAAAATATAAAAATAAGTGATCTTCCCGTAGCCTGTCTCAGGAGCAGATCTAAAACGCGGCCATACTTGATGCCCCGCTCACCGGAAGTCTTGGTCTTTTTTTATTTTTATATTTCCAATATGTAACTAAACCTCAATAAACACACAGATGGAGCTGCTCATCTGAGGCGGCTTCATCGCAGACATGCACTTCCGGCGTGACTAGGCGATCCATCCGCCTAGTCAAGCCGGGAGTGCACAGAGACGCTCCCATTCTGAGTGTCTGTGTTCGAGCACGCGACGGAGACGCTCTCCCATTCTAGTGAATAGGGCGCGTCTCCGTCACGGGTGCGCGCGCACAGCCATACAGAGATGCTCTTGGAGCGTGGCTCCATCTGTACCTTACGTTAATCAAAAAAAAGTATGTTGGTATTACCCGTTGGTTCTTTGATGCCTAAGTATCTAAGGCAACATTGGGGTCCGATGAAAACATACGCCATGGCATCCCTGAATCTGGCACAGAACTGTGGAACCTTAAAGTCGTGAGGCCATGAGATCCACTTCTTGAAGACCCTACTTCCAAAATAACTATTGGAAGAACTTTGGATAGAGATACCACTCCCCTGGGTGAAACGTGGTCCTGCTGAGGAAATCTGCTTCCCAATTGTCCACACCCCGTATCAACACCACCAATAAGGCTGAAAAAACAAACAAAAAACAGATCTCTGTCCAGTAAGAGATTTGGGACACCTATGCCATCACTGCAGCTCTGTTTGTGCCGCCTTGATGATTGACATACGCAACCACCATAGCGTTATCCGACTGAATACGAACTGGCCAGCCAGGATGGACTGAGCTCTAAAGAGACAAGAAAAATGGCTCTGAGCTAGAGCACACTGATCAGCAGAGCAGTCTCGGATGGTGACCATAGGCCCTGGAGCCGAAGATGTAGTGTTATGGCAAGCGCTGACAAAGAAATAGGTGTGACTTTATGAAATTCAGGATCCATTCATGATCCTTAAGTACCTGAACCGTGCCATCTAGATTCTGTTGTAACTGCAAAGTTGAATCAGCTATCACAAGCAGATTGTCTAAATAAGGTATGACTGTGATTCCTTCTTTGCGCAGTAAGCTTGCCATCACCAACACGATCTTGGTGGAAAATGTGGAGCCATTGCAATTCTGAATGGTAGTGGCTGGAATTGATGCAAAACAGAGGAGGGAATTATGAACTGCCCAAATCGTGACATAGAGATACCACATTTCTGACGTCCAATGAGGCCAAATATTCATTGGCCTCCATTCTGTGGCTCACTGATTGAAGACATTCTATGCAAAAATGATCTACCCACAAGCTGGTGTTCAAGGCGTGAAAATTTAAAATCTACCTCAAGGAGCCGTTCGATTTCCGAGCAAGGAATAGGTTGGAGTAGAATCCATTTTTGGTCCAGCAGAGGTACTGGAGCAATGACGCCATCCAATAGTAGAGAATTGAGAGCATGGTTCAGTGTCACTATCTTCTCCAGTGTCACTATCTTCTTAGGAAGAGTGGTGGTGAAAAAAACTACATGGTGGCAGACACCTGAGGTCAATCATGAAACCTATGGAAATGATGCCCAGCACCCAGGTTTCTGAAGACAAGTCCACCCAACGGTCATTGAATTGGAGCAACCGCCCTCTAACTGTACTGAGTGGAGAGGAACCCCATCAGGTGCTAGGCTTCTTCAGAGTCTTGGATCCTGAGCGTCGGCTGTTACCTGAATACCAGCCCTTTGATGCCAAGCCCCAGCTAGGGAAATAATGGGCCATGGCCTACTGACTTTTGGTGGATGCATCACCACGAAAGGAAGAGTGAAAGGTTCAGAAATGCGTACCCCACTGCTTAGGGGCAGTTACTGAGCCAAAAGTGCTTCTACCCACCCCTAGTAGCCTGGGCAATAAAGAGTATCCACCTCTGGTCCAAAGACCAAGTGTGGAGCAAAGAGCCCTACAAGCTGAGACAGCTGTAGCTGAAATCCTTGAAGCCACTTGAACGCCGTCTTGCACGGCCTCACACAAGAATTCAGCTGTAGCACAAAGCTGTTATGCCAATTCAAGAATGGAATTCCTGGATGCATCCTCAATGAGCTAGTCGGTCCAAGGTTTCATGTCACGAGCCACCCACGCTGAGGCCAACAAAGGATGGATAACGACTCCAGACCCCATAACAATGGACTTTAGACAACCTTCCAACTTTTTATCTAGTGGTTCCCTAACGGGCGCAAAGCCTTGAACATGGAGAGCCGTGTACACAACTGCAGCATCGACCTTAAAAGCCAGTTTCCACCTAGAGAAATGTGGGGGGTTGTAATAGGTTGTGAGAATTAGGAAGTGAGAGATTTTGTGAGATTTCTCATGTTTTTTTTTTAAAGTGGCAATCATTTAATTGGCTAAAATCAACCTGGTTTTGCCATGTAAATAATTGGCACTTTAAAAAATTCTCATACCCTTTTAAATTCCTCCCATGATCTGCCAGAAGCGGTAAAAGTAAAGCAAATTTGCAAGAAACGGATAATTTTTTATCCGATGCCTTCCAGGTTTCCTCAATGAGATTGGAGAGATCCATAGAAGATGGGATAGTTACGACCCTCTTGTGCCTCACCCTCTGAACGTTGTCAGTCTCCTGCAGGTCACCTTTCTCCTCCTATGAATCGGAAACTTCCAACAGAGCCCTGTAAGGAGAGAGACGCTTATGCGCTGTGTGCAGTTGAGCTAAGGTGGATCAGACACCATTTGGTAGTCGGTATGTTGGCACCACGCATCAAGGAAACAGGAGCTGCCCTAGTGTTATCCTCCACTGTAGTGCAAAAAGCTTTAAAAAGTCAGAACTGATCAACCTAGAGTGTGTCCACGCTGTCTCTGCAAAGGCAGACGCAGTGTCCTTGGAAGTCTGCACGACACTAGCCCCTGCTCAACAGTACGTGCATGATGCCCCAGAGTCCTCCTCTGCACACACTAATATTATACTGGGCACAAGTAAATACAAAGCCATAGTAACGCCTTTTGATTTTGTGGGTTTGGCTTTGACAGTAAAAATCCTTACGGGATCATGATCTATATGTGTTGCGTAGGCTCTACTGTCATAGTGACGGTAGTATTTTCTGTCATCTAGCAACTGGCTCCCGACCCGATGACTTAATTTGGCAAGTGACTGAGTACCGCATGGATGCAGGGCGGTGAGCGGGAGTCGCAGTGCACCTGGGTGCAATCTTGGTGAAGGTATAAAGGTAAGATGTCTATTTGTATTTTGCACCCCTGATGAAAATTTCATAAATGAAATTGAAACATTGAGAAACCAGACTGGGTCGGACTTGTATCTTTTGATTATAAGAATTTGCTGTGAGTGCCGCCTTCTCTACTGATATATAGTACAATAGTGTCTGAGGACGCTGCTATAAAATAAAGTGTTGATATATAAAATTCCCATGAAATAGAACAAAAATACACAGGTCACTGAGCAATTGCACAATATTCTCAGAACAGGAAAGGCAAAACAGCAATCTTACATATAAATTCAATGGTCTGTTTGTTTGTCCGGTTATGAATTTGGACATCCCTGCACTGATTTGGATGAAACCAACGTGAGGTGGTCCAGTTGGGACCTGGCTAGGTTTTATGAGGGTTAGGGTCCTTAGATGAACCTTCCATTGGTGTACGCTGGGCAGAACTTTGACCAGGGGATTCTGATCTGAGCACTCCACTGGATGGATTTCGACTTAAATTCACTGAGTGGCAATATTGGATCACACCATAATTCAAGGACCTGAAATAACTGACTGAAATAACCATAAATCAACAAAGTATAATAACTAACAGAAATGGAGGTGGGAAAACAAAAAATTAAGATTTTACTTACCGGTAAATCTATGTCTCGTAGTCCGTAGTGGATGCTGGGGATTCCGTAAGGACCATGGGGAATAGACGGGCTCCGCAGGAGACAGGGCACTTCAAGAAAGAATTTGGATACTGGTGTGCTCTGGCTCCTCCCTCTATGTCCCTCCTCCAGACCTCAGTTAGAGAAACTGTGCCCGGAAGAGCTGACAGTACAAGGAAAGGATTTTGGAATCCAGAGCAAGACTCATACCAGTCACACCAATCACACCGTATAACTTGTGATAAACTTACCCAGTTAACAGTAGGAACAACAACGGAGCATCAGATCAACCCTGATGCAACCATAACATAACCCTTAATTAAGCAATAACTATATACAAGTATTGCAAAAGAAGTCCGCACTTGGGACGGGCGCCCAGCATCCACTACGGACTACGAGAAATAGATTTACCGGTAAGTAAAATCTTATTTTCTCTAACGTCCTAGTGGATGCTGGGGACTCCGTAAGGACCATGGGGATTATACCAAAGTTCCCAAACGGGCGGGAGAGTGCGGATGACTCTGCAGCACCGAATGAGCAAACACAAGGTCCTCCTCAGCCAGGGTATCAAACTTGTAAAACTTTGCAAAAGTGTTGGAACCTGACCAAGTAGCTGCTCGGCAAAGCTGTAATGCCGAGACCCCTCGGGCAGCCGCCCAAGAAGAGCCCACCTTCCTTGTGGAGTGGGCTTTTACTGATTTAGGCAGCTGCAATCCCGCCGCAGAATGAGCCTGCTGAATCGTGTTACAGATCCAGCGAGCAATAGTTTGCTTTGAAGCAGGAGCACCCAGCTTGTTGGATGCATACAGGATAAACAGCGACTCAGTTTTCCTGACTCTAGCCGTTCTGGCTACATAAACCTTCAAAGCCCTAACCACATCTAGTAACTCGGAATCCTCCAAGTCACGAGTAGCCACAGGCACCACAATAGGTTGGTTCATATGAAAAGATGACACCACTTTTGGCAGAAATTGTGGACGGGTCCGCAATTCTGCTCTGTCCATATGGAAAACCAGATAGGGGCTTTTATGTGACAAAGCCGCTAATTCTGACAGACGCCTAGCCGAAGCCAAGGCTAATAGCATGACCACCTTCCACGTGAGATATTTTAATTCCACGGTTTTAAGTGGTTCAAACCAGTGTGACTTCAGGAAACTCAACACCACGTTAAGATCCCAAGGTGCCACTGGGGGCACAAAAGGCGGCTGATTATGCAGCACTCCCTTTACAAACGTCTGAACTTCAGGCAGAGAAGCCAGTTCTTTTTGAAAGAAAATAGACAGGGGCGAAATCTGGACCTTAATGGAACCCAATTTTAGGCCCACGGTCACTCCCGCCTGTAGGAAGAGAAGGAAACGGCCCAGCTGGAATTCCTCCGTGGGGGCATTCCTGGCCTCACACCAAGCAACATATTTTCGCCATATACGGTGATAATGTTTAGCCGTCACGTCCTTCCTAGCCTTTATCAGCGTAGGAATGACCTCATCCGTAATGCCTTTTTCTGCTAGGATCCGGCGTTCAACCGCCATGCCGTCAAACGCAGCCGTGGTAAGTCTTGGAACAGACAGGGCCCCTGTTGCAACAAGTCCCGTCTTAGAGGCAGAGGCCATGGGTCCTCTGTTAGCATTTCTTGCAGATCTGGATACCAAGTCCTTATTGGCCAATCCGGAACAATGAGTATTGTTCTCACTCCTCTTTTTCTTATGATTCTCAGCACCCTGGGTATGAGAGGAAGAGGAGGAAATACATAAACCGACTGGAACACCCACGGTGTCACTAGTGCATCTACAGCTATCGCCTGAGGGTCTCTTGACCTGGCGCACTACCTCTGTAGCTTTTTGTTGAGGCGGGATGCCATCATGTCCACCTGTGGCAGTTCCCACCGACTTGCAATCTGCATGAAGACTTCTTGATGAAGTCCCCACTCTCCCGGGTGGAGGTCGTTCCTGCTGAGGAAGTCTGCTTCCCAGTTGTCCACTCCCGGAATGAACACTGCTGACAGTGCTCTTACGTGATTCTCCGCCCAGCAAAGAATTCTGGTGGCTTCCGCCATCGCCACCCTGCTCCTTGTGCCGCCTTGGCGGTTTACATGAGCCACTGCGGTGATGTTGTCTGACTGAATCAGCACAGATTGGTCGCGAAGCAGGGTCTCCGCTTGACGTAGGGCATTGTATATGGCCCTTAGTTCCAGGATATTGATGTGAAGGCAAGTCTCCTGACGTGACCACAGACCTTGGAAATTTCTTCCCTGTGTGACTGTCCCCCACCCTCGGAGGCTTGCGTCCGTGGTCACCAGGACCCAGTCCTGAATGCCGAATCTGCAGCCCTCGAGAAGGTGAGCACTCTGCAGCCACCACAGGAGAGACACCCTGGCCCTGGGGATAGGGTGATCAGCCGATGCATCTGTAGATGTGATCCGGACCACTTGTCCAACAGATCCCATTGAAAGGTCCTCGCATGGAACCTGCCGAAGGGAATGGCCTCGTATGATGCCACCATCTTTCCCAGGACTCGCGTGCAGTGATGCACCGACACCTGTTTTGGTTTTAATAGGTCTCTGACCAGTGTCATGAGCTCCTGAGCCTTCTCCATCGGGAGATAAACCCTCTTCTGGTCTGTGTCCAGAATCATGCCCAGGAAGGGCAGACGAGTCGTAGGAATCAACTGCAACTTTGGAATATTTAGAACCCAGCCGTGCTGTTGTAACACTTCCCGAGAGCGTGCTACGCTGATCAGCAACTGCTCTCTGGACCTCGCCTTTATGAGGAGATCGTCCAAGTATGGGATAATTGTGACCCCTTGCTTTCGCAGGAGCACCATCATTTCCGCCATTACCTTGGTAAATATTCTCGGTGCCGTGGAGAGACCAAACGGCAACGTCTGGAATTGGTAATGACAATCCTGTACCACAAATCTGAGGTACGCCTGATGAGTTGGATAAATGGGGACATGAAGGTATGCATCCTTTATGTCCAGAGACACCATAAAATCCCCCCCTTCCAGGCTTGCGATGACCGCTCTGAGTGATTCCATCTTGAACTTGAACCTTTTCAGGTATATGTTCAGGGATTTTAAATTCAATTTGGGTCTGACCGAACCATCCGGTTTCGGTACCACAAACATGGTCGACTAATAACCCTTTCCTTGTTGAAGGAGGGGAACCTTCACCACCACCTGCTGAAGATACAATTTGTGAATTGCAGCTAACACTATTTCCCTCTCTAAGGAGGAAGCTGGCAGGGCCGATTTGAGGTATCGATGAGGGGGCATCTCTTCGAATTCCAGCTTGTATCCCTGAGACACAATCTCTATTGCCCAGGGATCCACCTGGGATTGAACCCACTTGTGGCTGAAATTTTGGAGACGCGCCCCCACCGGCCCTAGCTCCGCCTGTGGAGCCCCAGCGTCATGCGGTGGATTTAATGGAAGCCGGGGAGGACTTCTGTTCCTGGAAACTAGCTGTGTTGTGCAGCTTCTCTCCTCTGCCCCTGCCTCTGTCAAGAAAGGACGCACCTCGGACTTTCTTGCCTTTTTGTGATCGAAAGGACTGCATTTGGTTGTGAGGGAATATATGGCAAAAAATGTGACTTTCCAGCAGTAGCTGTGGAGACCAGGTCCGAGAGACCCTCCCCAAACAACTCCTCACCCTTGTAAGGTAAAACCTCCATGTGCCTTTTTGAGTCGGCATCGCCTGTCCATTGCCGAGTCCACAGGACCCTTCTGGCAGAAATCGACATTGCATTTATTCTAGAGCCCAGAAGGCCAATGTCTCTTTGAGCATCTCTCATATATAAGACAGCGTCTTTTATATGCCCCAGGGTCATTAATATAGTATCCTTGTCCAAGGTATCAAGTTCCTCAGATAAGGTATCCGTCCATGCTGCTACAGCACTACACACCCAGGCCGATGCAATTGCCGGCCTTAGTAAGGTACCTGAATGTGTATAAATGGACTTCAGGGTACCCTCTTGCTTTCTATCCGCAGCATCTATTAGGGTGGCCATATCCTGTGACGGCAGGGCTCTTGGATAAGCGTGTTAGAGCTTTGTCCACCCTAGGGGAGGATTCCCAGCGTAACCTGTCCGTTGGCGGGAAAGGATACGCCATAAGCATCCGTTTGGAAATCTGCAGTTTTTTATCTGGAGAATCCCAAGCCTTTTCACATAACTCATTTAGCTCATGTGAAGGGGGAAAGGTCACCACCTGCCTTTTTTCCCCATACATATGAACCCTCTTGTCAGGGACTGGGGTTTCATCTATGATGTGCAACACATCCTTCATTGCTATAATCATATAACGGATGGCTTTAGCCAGTTTAGGCTGTAACTTTGCATCATCGTAATCGACACTGGAGTCAGAATCCGTGTCGGCATCTGTGTCAACAATTTGGGATAGTGGGCGCTTCTGAGACCCTGACGGCCTCTGCGACATAGGATCAGGCATGGGTTGAGACCCCGACTGTCCTAAGGTTTCAGCTTTATCCAACCTTTTATGCAAGGAATTAACATTATCATTTAAAACCTTCCACATATCCATCCAATCAAGTGTCGGCGCCGTCGGCGGAGACACCTCATTCATTTGCTCCCGCTCTGCTTCCACATAGCCTTCCTCGTCAAACATGTCGACACAAGCGTTTGAAGACAGTTCCCCCACCAGGCCCTTTGGAGAGACAGAGAGAGAGTATGCCAGCACACACCCCAGCGCTATATGTCCCAGGAATCACACAGTAACTTAGGGGGTCATTCCGAGTTTTCGCTCTGTAAATTTCTTCGCATCGCTGCGATTTTCCGCTTAGTGCGCATGCGCAATGTCCGCACTGCGACTGCGCCAAGTAAATTTGCTATGCAGTTAGGAATTTTACTCACGATTTTTTCCTCGTTCTGGTGATCGTAATGTGATTGACAGGAAGTGGGTGTTTCTGGGCGGAAACAGGCCGTTTTATGGGAGTGTGTGAAAAAACGCTACCGTTTCTGGGAAAAACGCGGGAGTGGCTGGAGAAACAAAGGAGTGTCTGGGCGAACGCTGGGTGTGTTTGTGACGTCAAACCAGGAACGACAAGCACTGAACTGATCGCAGATGCCGAGTAAGTCTCGAGTTACTCAGAAACTGCACAGAGATGTCTTTTCGCAATATTGCGAATCTTTCATTCGCAATTTTAAGAAGCTAAGATTCACTCCCAGTAGGCGGCGGCTTAGCGTGTGTAAAGCTGCTAAAAGCAGCTTGTGAACGAACTCGGAATGACCCCCTTAGTGTTAACCCAGTAGCTGCTGTATAATATGTTTTTGCGCCTAATTTATGTGCCCCCCCCTCTCTTTTTACCCTCTTCTACCGTGAATCTGCAGGGGAGAGCCTGGGGAGCTTCCTCTCAGCGGAGGTGTGGAGAGAAAATGGTGCTGGTGAGTGCTGAGGAAGAAGCCCCGCCCCCTCAGTGGCGGGCTTCTGTCCCGCGTTTCTGTACAAAATTATGGCGGGAGCTCATGCATATATACAGTGCCCAACTGTATATATGCCTAACTTTTGCCAAGATGTCCTAATTGCTGTCCAGGGCATCCCCCCCCTGCGCCCTGCACCCTACAGTGACCGGAGTATGTGGGTGTAGTGTGGGAGCAATGGCGCACAGCTGCAGTGCTGTGCGCTACTTCGGTTTGAAGACTGGAGTCTTCTGCCGCCGATTTTGAAGTCTTCTTGCTTCTTTCACCCGGCTTCTGTCTTCCGGCTCTGCGAGGGGGACGGCGGCGCGGCTCCGGGATCGGACGACAAAGGGTGAGATCCTGTGTACGATCCCCCTTGAGCTAATGGTGTCCAGTAGCCTAAGAAGCAGGACCTATCTGCAGAGAGTAGGGCTGCTTCTCTCCCCTCAGTCCCACGACGCAGGGAGTCTGTTGCCAGCAGATCTCCCTGAAAATAAAAAAACCTAACAAAATACTTTCTTATAGCAAGCTCAGGAGAGCTCACTAAACAGCACCCAGCTCGTCCGGGCACAGATTCAAACTGAGGTCTGGAGGAGGGACATAGAGGGAGGAGCCAGAGCACACCAGTATCCAAATTCTTTCTTAAAGTGCCCTGTCTCCTGCGGAGCCCGTCTATTCCCCATGGTCCTTACAGAGTCCCCAGCATCCACTAGGACGTTAGAGAAATATTGTGAATCCCAAAAGCCTTGGAATAGAAACATTGATAACAGAAGGAAAACATTAGAACCATCTTACAATGTAAAAGTGATTCTAAAACTGAACAGAAAGGAAAGCTGGTGATTAGAACTACTGTCAATCAGCTATAAGCTTGCACTTATCACTTCTTTATGCCTTCTGGCTTAATACATTTGCCCCAATGTCCCCAGTATAGTGTCAGTAACACATAATGACACCAGTAGAGTACCAGATACACATAATGACCCCAGTAGTGCAGTGCCAGATACACATATGCCCCCAATAGTGTAGTGCCAGATACAAATATGCCCCCAGTGCCAGATACAAATATGCTACCAGTGCCAGATACAAATATGCCCCCAGTGCCAGATACAAATATGCCTCCAGTTCCAATTACAAATATACCCCCAGTGCCAGATACAAATATACGCGCCAGTGCCAGATACAAATATGCCCCCAGTGCTAGATACACATAGTGCTGCTGACTTTGATGTGCCGCGGCCATGGACCTCTCCGGCGGCCGCATCGAGTGCTAACCCCCAATGTGCTGCGCTGGGGGAGAGGAAATGTGAAGAGCCTCTGCAGCCGGGAGAACCACGCCAGGCTGCAGCGCACAGTGCCGACCACTTGGGTTCGGGGGGCTCCTGTCCTGGCTCCCCAGCAGCACAACACAGCAGCAGTGATGTTAACCCCCTGTGCAACGGGGGAAGAGGAAACCGCTGCCGCCAGGCCTATGCCACACACATGGGTACCGGGCAAGCAACCTCCTAGTGCGGCAGGGATGGGGGGGTGATCAGTGCGCTGAATGCTGAGGTCTGGGAGCTTCGTTCCCGACACCTCAGTGCTACATGCAGGCAGGGAGCCACGGCAGCAGGGACAAGCATCAAGAGCTGCAGTGCTACACATGGGAGCAGAGTTGTCGCTGGGGGACTAGAATAGCCGGCTCCCAGTGTGGCTGTTGAGGCTGTATCAGGGAACCCGTCCGCATCACCCCCGGCTCACTCACCGCAATGTTAATGTGACTGGTCTACCGTCCGCACCTCTCCCGTCTCCGGGCATCTCAAATATGGCACAGGTCCATAAGCCAATCAAAGCTCGCGGCCCGGCAGCCAATCAGGAACCAGCGCTGCTGGTCTACGAGCTCTGATTGGCTGATAGCCGGCACCACATTAGAAATGCCCGGCCGCCGTTAAAATCCCAGCGCCCCGCGCAGGCTATTCCGTCAAATGTGCCTGGAGCCAGCCCTGGTTGTATTGGTAGAGCGGCTAATTATTTTTAAAAAGTTAAAGATTTAAAACACAGGCAACACCAGATACTTCAGCTAGCACAAATAATACTACTCAGCCTGAAGAGGCAGTTGCAGTGGAGAGGATCTGAGCTGAGACTTTCGAGACACAGGTCATTGAGCAGCACAGTATGCAGTATGGAGAAAAACAGGATTTTTATACCTACCGGTAAATCCTTTTCTCCTAGTCTGTAGAGGATGCTGGGGTCCACTTTAGTACCATGGGGTATAGACGGTTCCGCAGGAGCCATGGGCACTTTAAGACCTTTTCAGAGTGTGAACTGGCTCCTCCCTCTATGCCCCTCCTCCAGACCTCAGTATAGGAACTGTGCCCAGGGAGACGGACAATTCAAGAAAAGGATTTACTTTTAAGTTAATGGTGAGCTTACACTTCAAACATGCCGCACAAGATGTCATTCAACCTAACACTTGCTAACCAGCATGAACATAACAGCAACGTGCTGAAAACAATTTTAACACAACACCTGTGTAAAACTATAACAAAATTACTACTGCAGGTAAAGTACGCACTGGGCTGGGTGCCCAGCATACTCTACGGACTAGGGGAAAAGGATTTACCGGTAGGTATAAAAATCCTGTTTTCTCATACGTCCTAGAGGATGCTGGGGTCCACTTTAGTACCATGGGGTTATACCAAAGCTCCAGTACGGGCGCGAGAGTGCGGATGTCCCTGCAGAACCGATTGACCAAACTTTCGGTCATCAGTGGCCAAGGTGTCAAACTTGTAAAACTAAGAAAACGTGTTTGCCCCTGACCAAGTAGCTGCTCGGCAAAGTTGTAATGCCGAGACCCCCCGGGCAGCCGCCCAGGATGAGACCACCTTTCTTGTAGAATGGGCATTCACCGAATTTGGCATCGGCAATCCTGCCGTGGAATGAGCGTGTTGAATCGTACCTCTGGTCTAGTGCGCAATCGTCTGCTTAGAAGTAGGACACCCAATCTTGTTGGGAGCATACAGGACAAACAGAGCCTCTGTTTTCCGTATCCTAGCCGTTCTGGCGACATAAATTTTCAAAGCTCTGACCACATCCAGAGACTTCGAACCAGTGACGGTGTCAGTAGCAACTGGCACAATAGGTTGGTTTACATGGAAAGAAGAAACCACCTTTGGAAGAAATTGCTGACGAATTCTCAGCTCAGCTCTATTTTCATGGAATATCAAGTAAGGGCTCTTGTGAGACAAGGCCCCTAACTCAGACACCCTCCTTGCGGATGCAAAGGCCAACTGCATGACCACTTTCTAAGTGAGAAACTTCAACTCCACCTCCTGGAGAGGTCCAAACCAATCTGATGGAAGAAACTGCAACACCACGTTAATATCCCACGGTGCCGTAGGAGGCACAAATGGAGGTTGGATGTGCAGAACCCCTTTCACGAACGTCTGTACTTCTGGAAAGGAGGCCAATTGTTTCTGAAAGAAAATGGACAAGGCCAAAATCTGGACTTGTCACCTCTGCGAAGACTTCTTGGTGGAGGCCCCAATCTCCTGGATGGAGATCGTGTCTGCTGAGGAAGTCTGCTTCCCAGTTGTCCACTCCCGGAATGAAAATTGCAGACAGAGCTCTTGCATGTCTTTTTGCCCAGAGGAGAATCTTTGTCACCTCTGCCATTGCCACTCTGCTTTTCGTTCCGCCCTGACGGTTTATGTACGCTACTGCTGTTACATTGTCTGACTGGATCTGTATGGGTTGATCTTGAAGAAGATGCACCGCTTGTAGAAAGCCGTTGTAAACGGCTCTCAACTCCAGAACATTTATGAGAAGACAGGTTTCTTAACTTGACCATCTTCCTTGGAAGCTTTCCCCCTGTGAGACTGCTCCCCATCCTCGGAGACTTGCATCCGTGGTTACTAGGACCCAGTCCTAAATCCCGAACCTGCGTCCTTCCAGGAGGTGAGAACTGTGCAGCCACCACAGGAGCAAAATTCTGGCTTTGGAAGACAAGATTATCCTCTGATGCATGTGTAGATGGAATCCGGACCACTTGTCCAACAGGACCCACTGGAATACTCTGGCATGGAATCGGCCAAACTGTATGGCCTCGTAGGCAGCTACCATCTTCCCCAACAACCAAATGCATTGATGAATCGACAATCTTGTTGGTTTCAGAATTTGTTTGACCATGCTCTGGATTTCCAGAGCCTTTTCTACTGGAAGAAATACCCTCTGTACTTCTGTGTCCAGTATCATCCCCAGAAACGATAATCTTGTCGTCGGTTCCAACTGTGATTGGAAAATTTATGATCCAACCGTGTTGTTGAAGTACTGTCAGGGAGAGTGCAATATTCTGCACCAACCTTTCCCTGGGCCTCACTTTTATCAGAAGATCGTCCAGGTAAGGAATTATATTGACTCCTTGCTGTCGAAGGAGGACCATCATCTCCGCCATAACCTTGGTGAAGACCCTCGATGCCGTGGGGAGTCCGAACCGCAACGTCTGAAATTGGTAATGACAATCCTGCACTGCAAATCTCAGATAAGCCTGATGCGGAGGATAGGAACATGTAAGTAGGCATCTTTTATGTCCACTGACACCATGAAGTCCCTTTCCTCCAGACTGGAAATCACTGCCCTCAGAGATTCCATCTTGAATTTGAACCTTTGCAGGTACAGATTCAGTGTTTTCAAATTTAGAATCGGTCTGACTGAGACGTCCGGCTTCGGAACTGCGAAAAGGCTTGAATAAAACTCTTTGTTGCGACAAGGAGACCAGGCCAATCCCTTGGTCCTGACACAATTTTTGTATTGCTGCTGATACCACTTCACTGTCTGGGATAGAAACTGGTAAGGCCAATTTGAAAAAAATCGGCATGGGGGAATGTCTTGAAACTCCAGCTTGTATCCGTGGGACACTATTTGTGAGACCCACGGGTCCAGGCCTGATTGAACCCAAATCTGACTGAAGAGTTTCAGACGTGCCCCCACTTGAGCGGACTTCCGCAAGGGAGCCCCAGCGTCAAGCTGAAGATTTGGCAGAAGCAGAGGCTGATTTCTACTTTTGTGATCCGGAAGAGGCTGTGGACTTTACCTTTTCCCCTTCCTTTACCCGCAAAGACAGGGGAACCTTTACCCTTTTTGTATTTATTGGGCCGAAAGGACTGCATCTGAGAGTGATGTCTTTTTCGCCGGCGCAGGAGCATTAGGTAAAAATGTCGACTTACCTGCGGTAGCCGCAGAAACTAAGGCATCCAGCCCATCCCCAAACAAGGCCTCACTTTTATATGGGAGAGCCTCCATATTTCTTTTGGAATCTGCGTCAGCATTCTATTGGCGAATCCACAACGCTCTACGTGCTGAAATTGGCATGGTTGCGGCTCTTGATCCCAAGAGACCAATATCTTTCATGGCTTCCAGCATATATGCAGCAGCGTCTTTGATATGACCCAATGTTAGGAGTATCTCGTCTCTATCTATTGTGTCAATGTCTGATGACAAGTTTTCTGACCACTTTTCAATAGCACTACTCACCCACGCACAGGTAATGGTAGGCCTGAGTAGTGTCCCATTGGTCACATAAATAGATTTTAACGTAGTCTCTAACTTGCGGTCTGCCGGCTCCTTTAGTGAAGCCGTTCCAGGCGCAGGGAGAATCACCTTTTTTGTTAACAGAGACAGGGCACTGTCTAAAATGGGGGGTGATTCCCACCTTTTCCTGTCCTTTGCAGGAAAAGGGTAAGCTGCCTGAATTCTCATTGGAATCTGAAATTTCTTTTCAGGGTTAGTCCAGACTCCCTCAAAGAGACTGTTCAGCTCATGAGATGGAGGGAAAGTTACATTAATTTTCTTCTCTTTATTAAAATAAGCCTTCTCCTGTGGTAAAGGAGGGGGCTCCGTAACTTCTAACACCTCCTTTATAGCAACAATCATGTATTGAATGTTTTTCGCTAACTTTGGATCTATTCCCCTGGAATCACTAGTGTTGACACAGGAATCAGAGTCCGTATCGGTGTCGGTTTGTACTACTTGCGCAAAAGATCTTTTTTTGTGAACCCGAGGGGTCCCCTGTGGATGAAAAGGCAGAACTATTAAAAATCACATCTTCCACTGATTTTCTCCAGTTTTCTGCATGATACTCAAGACTTATCCAATCTCTTACTGATATGATTTACACTATCACGTAATTATTTCACCCATTCAGGCTCGTGGTGCGATGGCAGCGCCACCACATTACAACTCTGTGTCCCTAAAATGGCTCCCTCAGGGGAAGAGCTCCCTGCCTCAGACATGTCACACATGTGCACAATCACACCACAGACACTCCGGGGCTTATTGGGGACAGACCCACAGTAAAATCTGTCAGAAGGACACAGACCAGGAATTTCCAGCTCACAACTCAGCCCCAAGGAAAAAATCCCTGTGACATGTACTTTGAACACAGAGACCTTAAGCGCTTATATATTGCCAATAATATGACTGAGCACCCAAATTACACTCTCCCCCTCCTTTTTGCACCTTGATACTTGATTCAGAAGTGGAGAGGAGGATCAGCGTTTCTTTCCCTGCAGCAGGTGGGAGAAAAATGGCTCTGAGCAGTGTGCTGGCTGCCTGAGGAAGAAGCTCCGCCCCCTTAATGGCGTGTTTCCCCTCAGAGCTAATTTCTAATATTTACACTGGCGGGGGTGTAGGTTTCATGCTGCCCAGGGCGCCCTTCCCCCGCGCCCTGCACGGCTCTGTGTTTGGATAGCATGCTCGCGCAGCGCTCCCGCTCACTGTGCGGTACCTTAAGCCGTCATGATGACCGGAGGTCCCTCTGTAGATCTCCGGTAATACTACTCACCAGTCTTCTGACTCTGTTAGGGGGGTGACGGCGTGCTGTGGGAGTGAGCGCATAGCCGCAGCTAGTGTTCAGCACCCTTCAGGAGCTAATGGTGTCCTGTCAGCAGAAGCAGAGCCATGAAACTATTTAGGAAGTTGGTTCCTACTTCTTCCCCCTAAGTCCCACGAAGCAGGGAGACTGTTGCCAGCAGTCTCCCTGTAAAATAAAAAACCTAAATAAAGTATTTTTAGTAGAACTCAGTAGAGCTCCACTAGAGTGCGACCAGTCTGCCTGGGCACATTTTCTAAACTGAGGTCTGGAGGAGGGGCATAGAGGGAGGAGCCAGTTCACACTCTGAAAAAGTCTTAAAGTGCCCATGGCTCCTGCGGAACCGTCTATACCCCATGGTACTAAAGTGGAACCCATCATCCTCTAGGACGTATGAGAAATAGGATTTTAATCACCTACCAGTAAATCCTTCTCTCATAGTCCGTAGAGGATACTGGGGTTTTATTTAGTACCATGGGGTATAGACGGGTCCACTAGGAGCCATGGGCATATTAAGAATTTCATAGTGTGGCCTGGCTCTTCCCTCTATATCCCTCCTACCAGACTCAGTCTAGGAAACTGCCCGAGGAGACGGACATACTTTGAGAGAAGGATAAAGATAGTGCTGAGATTCCGAACCAGCACACACAGAGGAAAGCTAAGCTAACCCAACTTTAAACAGGAACAGCAACAGCTGAACCAACAAAACAATACAGTACGAAATCTGGACTTTTATGGAGCTCAGACGTAGGCCCATATCCACACCTGCCTGCAGAAAAAGCAGGAAACGTCCCAGGTGAAATTCCACCGCAGAATAAGATCTGCTCTCACACCAAGAGACGTATTTCTTCCAAAAACGGTGGTAATGTTTAGACATTACCCCCTTACTGGCTTGGATCAGTCGGGATAACTTTGTTGTTAGGGATCCCAGTTCTGGCTAGAATCAGCCATTCATCTCCAGAAGGTCCACGTACCAGGCCCTTCTTGGCCTGTCTGGAGCAATGAGTATTGCTTCAACCTTTTCCCTTTTTATTCTTTTGAGAATTCTTGGGATAAGAGGAAGTGGAGGAAACAAGTACACCATCTGATAGACCCATGGAGTCGTCAGAGCGTCTACTGCCACTACCTGTGGGTCTCTTGACCCAAAACAATACCGCTTGAGCTTCTTGTTGAGACGAGAGACCATCATGTCGATTTGTGGCTATCCCCACCGACGTGTCAAGCACCTGAACACTTCCGGGTGAAGGCCCCACTCCCCCGGGTGCAGGTCGTGTCAGCTAAGGAAGTCTGCTCCCCAGATGTCTACTCCCGGATTGAAGACTGCTGACAATGCCACAGCGTTTTTTTCTGCCCAGAGGAAAATTCTTGACACCTCTGACATTGCTGCTCTGCTTTTCGTTCTGCCCTGTCGGTTTATGTACGTTACTGCTGTCACATTGTCCGACTGGACTTGAATGGCCCGATCGTGAAGATCAGAGGCCTGCAGAAGGGCGTTGTATATGGCTCTGAGTTCCAGAATGTTGAATGGAAGGATGACTTCCTGACTTGACCATCTTCCTTAAAACTGCATCAACTGGGTGACTGCTCCCCCAACCTCGGAGGCTTGCGTCCGTGGTTAACAGGATCCAGTCCTGAATTCCGAACCTCCGACTAGGTGAGAGGTCTGTAGCCACCACAGAAGGGAGATCCTGGCTTTTGACGACAGACAAATCCTCTGGTGCATGTGAAGATGCGATCCGTACCATTTGTGCAACAGATCGAGCTGGAAGGGTCTTGCGTGAAAACTTCCGTATTGAAGCGCCTCGTAAGAGGCCACCATTTTCACCATAAGGCGAATGCATAAATGCACCGATAATAGGATTTTAATTACCTGCCGGTAAATCCTTTTCTCGTAGACCGTAGAGGATGCTGGGGTCCATTTTAGTACCATGGGGTATAGACTGTTCCGCAGGAGTCTTCGGCACTTTAAGACTTTTCAACAGTGTGAACTGGCTCCTCCCTCTATGCCCCTCCTCCAGACCTCAGTATAGGAACTGTGCCAGAGGAAACGGACATTCTCGATAGAGGAATTACTATTAAACATGTGGCGAGATTCAAAACAGCTCACACCATCCATAAAGAACATGACGGCTAACATGGCCTTTAACATAAGTCATGCCAACCAGCATGCTGTTACATTGTTTAATGGGTTAATGCTGGAGTTGTAGACTACAGACGATAAGATGATGGTTACACGGATAAATACAAGAGTTACACAGATGACAGGTGATGATGGTTTAAAACCAGACTGTATTGAAGCATAATTCCAAATAAGGCATACAGGATAACTGAAGAAACATGACATAGGCATACAGAATCAGGTTAACTTCACCTGAACACATGGATGGCAAGGAAAACAGTCACTGAAATTAGGTGCAGGCAAGGTTCAAGACTTCAACAACGGCAGGGATTCCGGCACAGGACCAAGCAAACAAGGACTCCAAAACTGTGACAAATAAACTGGCTAGGAACAGACTAGGAGCAACATAAATTTACATGAGCTGGAACAAAACTATAGCTGGCCCTGACTCTCAGAACTAGCTCATACTTAACATAGGTCAGGACCAATCACTAGAGCACACAGAAATACACACAATGTGCTGCAGCTGGAAAAGGTAATCAGGAGAGAGCATGTTCCACCTGATTACCCCAGCTGGGACTGCTCTTCCAATAGCAGCAGCCTTTGCTGCTCAGAGGTACTGCAAGTGAGAGACATAACAGCAGCACCCCTGGCTGCTCAGAGGTACTGCAGGTGAGAGACATAACAGCAGCAGCCCTGGCTGCTCAGAGGTACTGCAGGTGAGAGACATGACATAGCAGCAACCCTGGCCGCCCAAAGGTACTGCACTCCAGAACATCAAAGATGGCAGCGTCGTAGCACATGCATAACGCAACTGTGCAAAAAGATAAATGTAATCAGCAGGAAAAATTAGCACTGGGCGGGCGCCCAGCATCCTTTATGGACTACGAGAAAAGGATTTACCGGCAGGTAACTAAAATCCTATTTTCTCTTACGTCCTAGAGGATGCTGAGGTCCATTTTATTACCTTGGGGATGTACCAAAGCTCCCAGTACGGGCGGGAAAGTGCTAATGTTCCTGCAGAACTGACTGACCAAGGTCGTCAGCAGCCAAGGTGCCAAACTTATAAAAGTTAGCAAACGTGTTTGCACTTGACCAAGTAGCAGCTCGGCAGATTTGTAAAGCCGAGACACCCCGGGCAGCCGCCCAGGACGAACCCACTTTCCTTGTAGAGTGGGCTTTTACCGAAGTCGGTAACGGCAATCCTGCCGTGGAATGAGCGTGCTGAATGGTACCCCTGGTCCAGCGCGTAATAGTCTGCTTAGAAGCAGGACCCCCAATCTTGTTGGGGTCATAGAGGACAAAGATTGTGTTTTCCTTATCCTAGCCGTTCTTGCAACATAAATCCTCAACGCTCTGACAACATCCAAGGATTTTGAGACGGCTGAGGTGTCAGAAGCAAATGGCACCACCACTGGTTGGTTGATATGAAAAGAAGACACAACCTTCGGAAGAAAGTGCTGACGTGTTCTCAGTTCAGCCCTATCTTCATGAAATGTTAAGTAAAGACTCTTGTGTGAGAGAGCTCCTAACTCAGACACCCGTCTGCCTGAGGCCAAGGCCAGTAGCATGACCAATTTCCAAGTGAGAAACTTCAACTCTACGTCTTGTAGAGGCTCAAACCAGTCCGATTTAAGGAACTGCAACACCACATTAAGATCCCATGGCGCCGGAGGAAGCACAAAGGGCGGTTGGCTGCGCAGAACCCCCTTTACGAATGTCTGGACCTCAGGAAGAGAAGCCAATTGTTTTTGAAAGAAAACTGACAAGGCCTAAATCTGAACCTTGATAGATCCTAATCTTAATCCAGCATCCACACCCTCCTGTAGAAATAGGAGAAGACGTCCTAATTGAAACTCCATGCAGGAGACTTCTTGGATTAACACCAAGATACATATTTTCTCCAAATACGATGGTAATGTTTGGACGTTACTCCTTTCCTGGCCAGAATAAGTGTGGGAATGACTTCATTGGGAATACCCTTACGGGCTAGGATCTGGCGCTCAACAGTCATGCTGTCAAACGCAGCCGCGGTAAGTCCTGATAAACTAATGGCCCCTGCTGAAGCAGGTCCTCGCTAAGGGAAGAGGCCGAGGATCTTCCAGTAATAACTCTTGAAGATCTGGAAAACAGGCCCTCCTTGGACAGTCTGGAGCAATGAGAATTGCTCGAACTCTTGTTTTTCTGATGATCTTGAGAACCTTTGGAACAAGTGGAAGTGGAGGGAACAGATACTCCGACTGAAACACCCACTGGGTCACCAGTGCATCCACTGCTATTGCTTGTGGGTCTCTCGACCTGGAACAATATGTCGGAAGCTTCTTGTTGAGACGAGATGACATCATGTCCACTTGAGGAACGCCCCAACGACTTGAAACCTCCGCAAAGACTTCTGGGTGGAGGCCCCATTCTCCTGGATGGAGATCGTGTCTGCTGAGGAAGTCTGCTTCCCAGTTGTCCACTCCCGGAATGAAAATTGCCGACAGAGCTTTTGAATGTGATTCTGCCCAGAGGAGTATCTTTGTCACCTCTGCCATTGCTGCCCTGCTTTTTGTTCCGCCTTGACGGTTTATGTAAGCTACTGCCGTTACATTGTCTGACTGGATCTGTATGGGACGACCTTGAAGAAGGTGTGCCGCTTGATGAAGGCTGTTGTACACAGCTCTCAACTCCAGAATGTTTATGTGAGTTTCTTGACTTGACCATCTTCCTTGTCTTTCTCCTTGCGTGACTGCTCCCCAACCTCGGAGACTTGCATCCGTGGTCACCAGGATCCAGGCCTGAATCCCGGTGAGAAATTTGTAGCCACCACAGGAGCGAAATTCTGGCTTTCGCTGACAAGATTATCCTTTGATGCATGTGGAGATGCGACCCTGACCACTTGTCCAGTAGGTCCCTGGCATGGAATCGGCCATATTGTAGCGCCTCGTAAGCCGCTACCATTTTCCCCAACAGGCGAATGCACTGATGAATTGATACTGTTCTTGGTCTCAAAAGTTGTTTGACCATGCTCTGGATCTCCTGAGCCTTTTCCACCTGTAGAAATATTCTCTGTACCTCGGTGTCCAGTATCATTCCCAAAAATAATAATCTCATTGTCGGTTCCAACTGAGATTTTGGAAAGTTGATGATCCAACCGTGCTGTTGAAGCACCTTCAGGGATAATGCTATGTTCTGGAGTATCTAGTCCCTGGATCTCGCTTTTATGAGGACATCGTCCAGGTATGGAATTATGCTGACTCGTTTGTGAAGGAGAACCATAATCTCCGCCATCACCTTGGTGAATATTCTCGGAGCCGTGGAGAGCCCGAACGGTAATGTCTGGAATTGGTAGTGGCAATCCTGAAACGCAAACCTCAGGTATGCTTGATGTGGCGGGTAAATGGGGACATGCAAGTAAGCATCCTTGATGTCCACTGACACCAGAAATTCCTTTTCTTTCAAGCTGGAAATCTCCGCTCTCAAGGATTCCATCTTGAATTTGAATCTTTTCAAATAAAGATTCAGAGATTTTAGGTTTAAATCGGTCTGACCGAGCCACCCGGCTTTGGTACCACAAACAGGCTTGAATAAAAGCCTTGGTTCCTTTGTTCAGCAGGAACCAAGGCAATTACTTTGTCTTGACATAATTTGTGTATTGCGTTCAGGACATTTGTGCCGTCCTGAGCAGAAACTGGCAAGGCTGATTTGAAAAATCGGCATGGGGGAAGGTCTTGAAATTCCAACTTGTAACCTTGGGATATTATCTGTAAAATCCAAGGATCCAGGTCTGAGCGAAGCCAGACCTTGCTGAAAAATAGTAGACGCGCCCCCACCCGATCGCACTCCCGCAGAGGAGCCCCAGCGTCATGCTGTGGCTTTTGTAGAAGTAGTTGCTGACTTCTGCTCCTGGGAGCCTGAGGGTGTTGTAGGTGTTCTACCTTTTCCTCTCCCCTTTCCTGTGAAAAAAGGGGAAGCTTTAGCCTTTTTGTACTTGTTGGGCTGAAAGGACTGCACAGTATGAGAATGATATACTTTTTTAGCCAGTGCAGCTGCCGACGGCAGAAATGCTGACTTGCCAGATGTAGCAGTTGATATCATGGCATCTAGTTTCTCTCCAAAGAGGGCCTCACTATTGTAAGGGAGCGCCTCAATATTTCATTTCGATTCAGCATCAGCATTCCATTGTCGGATCCAAAGCACCCTGCGGGCTGAAATCGCCATAGCAGAGGCCCATGAGCCCAGTAAGCCAACATCCTTCATAGCCTCAACCAAGTAGCCTGCAGAGTCTTTAATATGACCTAGAATTTGCAGCATGTCATCTTTCTCGACCGTGTCAATATTAACAATCAAGTTATCTGCCCACTTTTCAACTGCATTACCTACCCACGCAGAAGCAATTGTGGGCCTGAGTAATGTACCCGTAGCAACATAGATGGACTTTAAAGTCGTCTCTAATTTGCGGTCAGCAGGTTCTTTTAATGAATCTGACCCCGGGGCAGGTAAAATTATTTTCTTTGACAACCTAGAGACTGAGGTGTCTATCATTGGGGGTGACTCCCACTTACGCCTATCCTCTTCAGGGAAGGGTATGCTACCCACAACCTTTTAGGGATAGCAAATTTCTTTTCCGGATTAGCCCAGGATTCCTCAAAAAAGGTATTTAAGTCCTGAGACGGAGGAAAAGTCACCACCTGTTTTCTATTTAATTTAAAATAATCTTTTTCCTCAGGTGGAGGTGTTGTGTCAGGAAATTCCAACACCTCTTTTATAGCGACTATCATACATTGAATGCTCTTTGCCAGTTTGGGATCTACCCCCCTCAAATCCCCAGTGTCTACGTCAGTGTCGGAATCTGTGTCAGTGTCCCTTTGCATAATTTGGGCCAGGGACCTTTTCTGGGAACTGGAGGGGTCCCGAGTGGATGTTGGAGGTGAATCAGCAAATAAAGCATCTTCCACAGACTGTCTCCAATGCTTTGTCTGTTCTTCAGACTTAGAGAATTTCCTTGCTAGTTTAGCCATATTACTCTGCAGCTTTCTCACCCACACAGGCTCAGAACACTCTTGTGCCTCCAAAATGAGTTCCTCTGGGGAACTACTTTCTCTAGACATGGTACACACCTGTACAGTCACACCACTCACACACACGGGAGCTAATGGGGACAGACCTACACTAATGTCTGTCAGAGGGACCCAGAGGGAATTGCCAGTCCACACCATGCGCCCTATATGTATTACATACAATGAATATACATATATACCAAAACAGCGCTTTAATCCAATGTGAAGCCCGCAGACTTCAATAATTTATGTGCTCCCCTCCCCTTCTATAACACCCTGGTACTTGTATCAGCGATGTGTGCGGAGAAGCAGCCTGTAGGATCAGCGCTCCGGCGTCTCTGTGAGGAGAAAATGGCGCCAAATGAGTGTTACAAGCAATTCTGAGGTGAAGCCCCGCCCCCTGTAAAGGCACGGTTCAGCCACAGCAATATTTATACTGGCGGGGGTAGTGTACATCAGCGGCTCACATGTATGTACATTTTGCCAGTGAGAGTAAGGATTTATCATGTCCCTCAGAACGCGGTCCCCCCCCTGCGCGTCCTGCACCCTGTGCTGAGAGACATGTTGCTGTGCAGCGCCCCGCGCTGCGCTGGTACCTTTATGCCGCCATGATGACCGGAGGGCCCCTCTCTGCAGGTCTCCGGTTAATACTCACCAGCCTTCTGACTTCTGGCTCTGTTAGGGGGTGGCGGCAGTGCTGTGGGAGTGAGCAGCAGCCAGGCAAGGGCTGTGTTCAGAACCCTTCAGGAGCTAATGGTGTCCTGTCAGCGGAAGCAGAGCAATTAAACTGAGAAGTTGGTTCCTACTTCCCCCCCTAAGTCCACGAAGCAGGGAAGCTGTTGCCAGCAGCTTTCCTGTAATATAAAAAACATAACAGTCTTTTTCAGCAAAACTCAGTAGAGCTTCACTGATGTGCATCCAGTCTCCCGGGCACATTTTCAAAACTGAGGTCTGGAGGAGGGGCATAGAGGGAGGAGCCAGTTCACACTGTTGAAAAGTCTTAAAGTGCCGAAGGCTCCTGCGGAACCGTCTATACCCCATGGTACTAAAATGGACCCCAGCATCATCTAGGAAGTAAGAGAAATCTGGGTTGGCTTCAGGACATCCCGAACTATCAACTGGATTACCAATGCCTGTTCTAACGGAAGGAACACTTTCTGCGATTCTGTGTCCAGAATCATTCCCAGGAATTGGAGCCTCTGTGTTGGCTCTAGGTGAGATTTCTGACGGTTCAGAATCCACCCGTGATCCTGGAGAAGTTTGGTTAAGAGACCAATGCTGTCCAGCAACCTCTCCCTGGACGGCGCTTTATCAGAATATCGTCCAAGTACGGAATTATGTTCACTCCCTGCTTGCGGAGTATAAACAACAACTCTGCCCTCACTTTGTTGAACACCCTCGGTGCCGTAGAGAAATTAAATGGCAGGGCCTGGAACTGGTAGTGACAGTCCTGTAGTACAAACCGTAGATAAGTCTGATGAGGCGGCCAGATCGGAATATGAAGGCACACATCCTTGATATCCAGAGACACTAGGAATTCTCCTTTCTCCAGACCTGAGATCACCGCTCTCAGAGACTCCATCTTGAACTTGAACACTCTTAAAAACGGGTTCAAGGACTTGAGGTTCAGAATTGGTCGTACCGAACCGCCCGTTTTCGGTACTACAAACAAGTTGGAATAGTACCCCTTGTTGTGTAGATGAGATGGAACTTGAACAATGACTTGAGTCTGTACCAGTTTTTGGATGGCCTGCTGTAAAGTTATACTTACATCTTGTGAAGCTGGTAAGCCTGATCTGAAGAATCTGTGAGGTGGGAGCTCTTGGAACTCCAGTCTGTAGCCCTGGGAAATAAGATCCATTACCCAGGGATCCCGGCACGAACTTGACCAGAAGTGACTGAAGAATTGTAGTCGGGCTCCCACCTGACAGACCTTCAGGACTCGCGGTCCACCGTCATGATGAAGGCTTTAAGGAAGCAGAGCCTGAGCTGTTCCTGAACACCTGCAGTTGCTGGTTTGCGTGGTTTACCTCTTGCGCCTCTGTAGGCCGTAGAAGCACCTCTGGATTTTCCCTTAAACTTGGCTGTCTGAAAGGACTGTAAATTTGAAGCTAAATAAGCTTTCCTGGGAGAGCTGCGTTAGGAAGATACGTAGACTTACCCGCAGTAGCTTTGGAGATCCATTTGTCTAGTTCGTCTCCAAACAAGGCCTTTCCTGGAGTCTGCATCAACAGTCCACTGGTGAAGCCACAAGCCCCTGCGTACTGACATAGCCATAGCGGTGGTGCGTGCATTAAGCAAACCAATCTCCTTTATGGCTTCCACGATAAAGTTCGCAGAATCCTGTATATACTGCAGGAGTAAAACAACATCCCCCCTAGACAAGGAATCTAACCCCTCAATTAAGTTACCTGACCATTGAGCAATGGCTTTTGTGATCTACGCACATGCAATAGTGGGTCTCTGGGCCACCCCAGCAGCTGTGTACAATGATTTGAGTGTAGTCTCAATTTTACGATCAGCCGTATCTTTTAGGGAGGCTGCACCAGTGACAGGCAATACATTTTTCTTGACAGCTAGCGACTGATGCGCCCACAATCTGTGGATTTTCCCATTTATTTCTATCCACCAGAGGAAAATAAAAAGATGGGAGCTACCTTTTAGGGATTTGAAATTTGTTATCAGGATTAACCCACGGTTCTTCACACAGGGTATTCAATTCCTTTCACGCAGGAAAAGTGACTGATGATTTATTTTTTACATTAAAATAAGATTCCTCACACTCCTCTGACACTTTGGTGGTCATTCCGATTTGATTGTTAGATGCTTTCGTTCGCTGTGCAGCGATAAGGCAAAAAAAGGCACTTCTGCGCATGCGGTGCAATGCCCAGGCGCGACGTACTATTACAACGACAAATGTAGTTTCACACAAGGTCTTGCGAAGCTTTTCAGTCGCACTGCTGGACGCAGAGTGATTGACATGAAGTGGGCGTTTCTGGGTGGCAACGGACCATTTTCAGGGAGTGTTTGAAAAAACGCAGGCGTGGCTGGGCAAACGTAGGGCGTGTTTGTGACTTCAAAACAGGAACTGAACAGTCTGCAGTCATCGCAAGCGCTGAGTAGGTATTGAGCTACTCTAAAACTGCAGAAAAAAACTTTGCCACCGCTCTGCGATATTAAGCTGAAATACCCTCCCAGTGGGAGGCGGCATAGCATTTGCACGGCTGCTAAAAACTGCTAGCGAGCGAACAACTCGGAGTGACCCCTTTTATAAGGAATTTGCAGAACATCTCTGATCGCCTCTATAAAAGCCTCTATTCCTTGTGACAGAGTAGCATCCCCCCCTCTAAATCCACCTCACCCTACTCCATGTCTGACTCGTCAGCGTCAGACTGCAGGATATGGGCCAAAGATCGTTTTTGCAGACAAATGGGAGGGGATTGAGACGCTGGTGTGTGGACTGAGTCTCTATTCATAAACTGATCCACAGTCTGTCTTAAGTATTGCGTCTCTTTCTCATTGCAGGATAGTTTTGTAGAAATATTTGAGATAATCCCTTTAATGGAATTAACCCATTCTGGTTCAGCCCTGCCATTCTGGGACGGTGCACTGCCCTAAGTACCCAGTAGAGAGTTCCCTGGTGAAGAGGAACACTCCGCTGTACAAAGAAACACACTTTGCCTGACATAATGTAAATGTGACAGCACACACACACAAGAAAAGGTTAAGCACAACCCACAAAGAGCCCTTCAGGGAGACACAGAGTTATTTGGAGCCAGGCCCCGCCTTGCCCTTGTCGCTAATGTCAAGTTTAGCTGGGTGGCAGACTAAGTACCCTGATAGGGGGCCATTTCGAGTTGATCGCTCTTTAGCTACTTTTAGCAGCCATGCAAATGCATAGTCGCCGCCCACGGGGGAGTGTATTTTCACTGTGCAGGAGTGCGAATGCCTGTGCAGCTGAGCGGCTTCAAACACATTTTGTGCAAAACAAGACCAGCCCTGTAGTTACTTATTCTGTGCGATGATTGCTGTGGCGAATTACACGGTAATGACGTCAGATACCCGCCCAGCAAATGCCCGGCCACGCCTGCCTTTTTACAAACACTCCCAGAAAACGGTCAGTTGATACCTAGAAACTCCCACTTCATGTCAATCTTCTTGCATACGCCAGTGAGACTGAAAGCGTTGCTAGAATCTGTGCAAAACCACAATGCTATTTGTAGACGTACGCCGCGTGGGCGCATTGCAGTGCATACGCATGCACAGTTTTGCCATTTTTTAAAATGATCGCTACACAGCAAACGGCAGCTAGCGATCAACTCGAAATGACCCCCTTATTACACTAATAAATCCCCCCTGCTATGAACCCCTGGTACCGCTGAGGTAATCTGGAGTCACATCGGAGGAGCTGCACTTCCCTGTCAGTCAGTGTCAGTGTCCACTGCAGAGGGAAAATGGTGCTGGTGAGCTGCTGGATCCTCTCATAGTGAAGCACCACCCCTTCAATTGCGCACGGTCTTTCCGCTTTTTTTATACTGGCTATGTAATCTGTTGCTTAAAATGCAGATATAATAGTGGATACTGTGTACAGTGTACTGAGACGCAGCTGTGTACTGTCTGAAGAAGCATTCCGCCCCGGTTAGAAGCCGTGCGTCTCCATACCCTCATGCCGCCAGAATGACCGGCAACCCGCTAAGAGAAAAATAGGATTTTGGTTACCTACCGGTAAATCATTTTCTAGTTGTCCGTAGAGGATGCTGGGGTCCACATTAGTACCATGGGGTATAGACGGGTTCACCAGGAGCCACTGGCACTTTAGTTTGAGAGTGTGGGATGGCTCCTCCCTCTATGCCCCTCCTACCAGACTCAGTCTAGAAACTGTGCCCGAGGAGACGGACATCTTCGAGAGAAGGATTTTACACAGATAGTGGCGAGATTCACACCAGCTCACACATACAAGGCACGTCAAGCTAACTAGCTTGAAACTCAGCAACTGCTGGAACATTACTTACCAAGTAACAATGCAGTGCTCAACTAAAATGAAGTTGAACTGAACCAAATAACGATAGCAGGAAAATTAAGCGCTGGGCGGGCGCCCAGCATCCTCTACGGACTACGAGAAAAGGATTTACCGGTAGGTAACCAAAATCATATTTTGTCCTACGTCCTAGAGGATGCTGGGGTCCACGTTAGTACCATGGGGATGTACCAAACCTCCCAGAATGGAAGGGAGAGCGCGGAGGCTCCTGCAGAACCAATTGACCAAACTTAAGGTCCTCAGAGGCCAAAGTATCGAACTTGTAGTACTTTGCAAACGTGTTTGACCCAGACCAAGTTGCTGCTCTGCAAAGTTGTAACGCCGAGACACCCCGGGCAGCCGCCAAGGAAGACCCCACCTTACGAGTAGAGTGGGCCTTAACAGACGTAGGACACGGCAATCCCGCCGTAGAATACGCATGCTGGATAGTGAACCTGATCCAGCGAGAGATCATCTGCTTAGAAGCAGGACACCCCATTTCTTGGGATCATACAGGACAAACAGAGAGTCCGATTTTCTGTGACAAGCAGTCCTCCTCACATAGATTTTTAGAGCCCTTGCAACATCTAAGGGCTTTAATGAAATTGAGGAGTCAGTAGCCACTGGCACCACAATAGGTTGGTTGATATGAAATGCCGACACAACCTTCGGACGAAACTGCTTACGTGTCCGAAGCTCAGCTCTATCTTCATGGTAGATCAAGTATGGGCTTTTACACGACAAAGCCCTCAACTCCGACACACGTCTAGCAGAAGCTAAGGCCAACAAAGTGACAGCCTTCCACGTGAGAAACTTGACCTCAACCTCCTGTATAGGTTCAAACCAGTCCGACTGGAGGAACTGCAAAACCACGTTAAGATCCCAGGGCGCTGTAGGCGGTACAAAGGGAGGTTGGATGTGCAGAACTCCCTTCAAAAAAGTCTGAACCTCAGGGAGGGCAGTCAGCTGTTTCTGGAAGAAAATGGATAGGGCCAAAATTTGGACCTTAATGGATCCAAACCTCAGGCTCATATCCACACCTGCTTGCAGGAAGAGGAGAAAACGTCCCAGTTGAAACTCCACTGTAGGAAACTTTTTGGACTCACACCAAGATACATATTTTTTCCAAATACGACGGTAATGTTTAGACGTTACTCCTTTCCTAGCCTGTATTAGGGTAGGAATAACCTTGTTCGGAATGCCCTTCTGAGTTAGTATCTGGCGTCCAACCTCCATGCCGTCAAACGCAGCCGTGGTAAGTCTTGATAGGTGAACGGCCCCTACAGCAGCAGGTCCTCCTGAAGAGGAAGAGGCCTCGGCTCTTCTAGCAGTAGATCCGCGTACCAAGACCTTCTTGGCCAGGCTGGAGTAATGAGGATCGCTTGAACCCTTGTCCTCCTTATGAGCATTAGCACTCTTGGAATGAGTGGGAGTGGTGGAAACACGTACACTGACTGGAAAACCCACGGAGTCACTATGGCGTCTACTGCCACCGCTTGTGGGTCCCTCGACCTGGAACAAATTCGCCGAAGCTTCTTGTTGAGACGAGAGGCCATCATGTCTATTTGAGGTACACCCCAAAGATCTGTTACCTCCTTGAACACCTCCGGGTGGAGACCGCTTCCCAGTTGTCTACTCCCAGAATGAAGATTGCAGACAGCGCCAATGGGTGTTTTTATGCCCAGAGGATGATGATCATCTCTGACATTGCTGCTCTGCTCTTCATTCCGCCCTGTCGGTTGATGTAAGCCACTGTCGTTACATTGTCCGACTGCACTTGAGTGGCCCGATTTCTCAGAAGATGGTCCACTTGGAGAAGCCGATTGTAGACGGCTCTTAGTTCTAGAATGTTTATCGGCAGGTCGGCTTCCAGACTTGACCACCTTCTTTGGAAGGTCTCCCCTTGAGTGACTGCACCCCAGCCCCGGAGACTTGTATCCGTGGTTAGAAGGTTCCAGTCCTGAATCCCGAACCTGCGGCCCTCCAGAAGGTGAGGTAGTTGCAACCACCAGAGGAGTGAAATCCTGGCCTTTGGCGACAGACGTATTCTCTGGTGCATATGTAGATGGGATCCTGACCACTTGTCCAGGAGATCCAGTTGGAAGGACCGAGCATGAAACCTCCCATACTGTAGAGCCTCGTAAGAGGCCACCATCTTTACCAGAAGGCGAATGCACTAATGAACAGACACCCAGGCTGGCTTCAGGACATCCCGGACCATTGTTTGTATCACCAACTTGTTTCCTCTGGAAGAAACACCCTCTGCACTTCCGTGTCCAGGATCATTCCCAGAAAGGACAACCTCCCGGTTGGTTCCAAATGTGATTTTGGAAGATTCAGGATCCAACCGTGTTCCTTGAGCAGGTGGGTCATGAGAAAAATGGACTGTAAAAGCTTCTCCTTGGACAATGCCTTTATCAGCAGATCATCCATATATGGAATTATGTTCACCCCCTGTCTGCGGAGAACCATCATTTCCGCCATCACCTTGGTGAATACCCTCGGGGCCTGGAACTGATAGTGACAGTCCAACAGTGGAAATCGGAGATAAGCTTGATGCGACGGCCAAATCGGAATGTGGAGGTATGCATCCTTGATATCCAGGGATACCAGGAATTCCCCCTCTTCCAGACCTGATATCACCGCCTTCAGAGACTCCATTTTGAACTTGAACTCCTTCAGAAAGGGATTCAGCGATTTTAGGTTCAGAATGGGCCTAACTGAACCATCCGGTTTCGGTACCACGAAAAGGTTCGAATAGTAACCTTTGTTTTGCATATGAGGGACCGGTACAATAACCTGTGCCTCCACCAACTTCTGGATGGCTGCCTGCAAGACAGTCCTGTCTGCCAGCAAAGCTGGCAAGCCTGATTTTAAGAATCGGTGAGGAGGGAGATCTTGAAATTCCAGCATGTACACCTGGGACACAATATCCAGCACCCAGGGATCCAGGCCGGACGACACCCAGACGTGACAGAGTCTCGCTCAGACCGGCCCCACCTCCGGGGTGTGCAGCCCAACATCATGCGGAGGATTTTGGCGTTCCTGAAGCAGGTTTCTGTTCCTGGGAACCCGCAGCAGCAGGTTTCTTGGATTTGGGCCGACCGCCCCTAAAGAAGATGTTGGACGGTCTGGCAATTCTTGGCTTGGCAGCCCGAAAGGGCTGTGATGCAATTAAAGAAAAGGGTTTCTTCGTAGCAGGTGCAGCTGAGGGAAGAAAAAGTGGATATCCACGCATCTAACACTTCCCCAAAGAGAGCCTGACCTGTGTAGGGTAGGGTCTCCACACTTCTCCTGGATTCCGCGTCGGCAGACCACTGTCGCAGCCACAGTACTCGACGAGCTGAGACAGACATGGAAGAAATTCCTGCAGCCATGGAACCCAGATCCTTCATGGATTCTACCAGAAAACCTGCCGAATTCTGAATGTTACGCAAAAACAATTCAACATCAGATTTATTCATAGTATCCAATTCTTGAAGTAACGTGCCTGACCACTTTACTATAGCTTTGGCAATCCAAGCACTGGCAATAGTGGGATGTAGTATAGCCCCTGAAGCAGTGTACATGGATTTGAGTGTATTATCAATTTTACGATCAGCCGGCTCTTTCAAGGCGGTGGATCCTGGAACAGGTAAAACCACCTTTTTTGAGAGTCTGGATACCGACGCGTCAACAATGGGCGGGTTTTCCCATTTTTCCCTATCCTTCACAGGGATCTGGAAATTTTTCTCAAGATTTTCCCAAGCTTTTTCAAAAATAGCATTTCATTCTTTTCACGCAGGGAAGGTTAGCAAGGCTTTCTTATTTTCAGTGAAGTAAGCCTCCTTAACCTGCTCAGGTGTTGTATCAGTAATATTCAACACATCCCTAATGGCCTCTATCATCAACTGCACCCCTTTTGCAAGAGAAGCTGCCCCCCTCAACACATCCCCATCACCGTCCGCAGTGTCAGAATCGGTATCCGTGTCGTTTTTCATAATCTGTGCAAGAGCACGTTTTGGGGAATATACAGCAGGGGGCTCTGAGATAACATAACTGGCCCAGACTGCCATAGAGTTCTGTAAAGCCAGAGTTGCAGACTCATTCTGTGCAACCCTGGTAGAAATCTGAGAAATCATAGATTTGATAGAGGATAACCACTCAGGCTCCTTTGCTGGTATTTGTGCTAAAACACTGCAATCCTGATTACATGGAATGGGATCATCCTGAGAGGACATATCCTCTGCAGCATATGACACAGCGTCCCTGGACATAGCTTAATGGAGACCACCGACACTCCACACACACACAGGGGAGGGCACACAGAGTTTCACCCCCAAGAATGGCAAGAGAGACACAGAGATTGGAGCTAACCCAAACAGCACTTTTTAGGTAAAGGAAGACCCCCAACCAGCGATGACTGTGCACCTTAATAGGTTATACAGTAATTTTACACAGCCTCCCCCCTTCTACAACTCCCTAGTACCATGAGAGATAGCTGGATTTGTTCTGGAGGGACTTGCTCTTCACTGACAGCATTGTGCAGGCAGGAAAATGGTGCTGAACGCTGCTGGGTCCGCTCTGAGAAGCTCCGCCCCCAAAATGGCGCTGTCTTCCCGCTCTTCAGAAGATTATACTGGCCTGAGGAATTATGCTGGCAGCGATCCAGGGACCCTGACAGGCTGGAACGTCAGTGTAGGCGCTGGTTCAGGGCGACCCTCACAGCGCCGCACTATGTACCGCTGAGCCCTGGAGCGCAGTTAGTACTGCGCTCCATACCCTGTTGCCGCCATCTTCACACCGCCCCCCCGCTTGCTAGGGGGGGTCGGTGACTCACTCGCCACCAAACTTCTGGCTCTGTAAGGGGGTGGCGGCATGCTGCTGGGGTAAGCGATCCCCTGTGGCGGGGAACGATCTATCCCCTCAGGAGCTCAGTGTCCTGTCAGCGGAGATAGTGGCTCATACCCCGCAGGGCGGACACTACTCCCCCCCTTAGTCCCACGAAGCAGGGAGGCTGTTGCCAGCAGCCTCCCTGTAAAATAATAAACTCTAAAAAAAAACTTTCTAATGAAGCTCTGTAGAGCTCCCCTAGCTGTGACTCGGTCCTCCGGGCACATTTTGTAAACTGAGTATGGTAGGAGTGGCATAGAGGGAGGAGCCAGCCCACACTCTCAAACTCTTAAAGTGCCAATGGCTCCTGGTGGACCCGTCTATACCTCATGGTACTAATGTGGACCCCAGCATCCTCTAGGACATAAGAGAAACAGCCTTAGTTTTACGTCTGTCCCGCGCACTGTGGCTTCCTTCGTCCTTCTCTAGTGTAGAGTGCATTGAGGAGGAAAGCACTCAGGTTAGTTAACACCAGGAGCCTGTATTGGGCGCTCTTTCTTATAGGTTTCCCCCTCCTCAACCACTTAACTGACAATTAATTTTGCCAAAAACCGCTCCGAAATTGTCATTTTTTTAAATGAGTAAATTAGGTGAAGAACATGAATTTAACCCTATTCCAAATGATTTTAGTAAAAAAATATAAAAATAAATAAATATTATATATATATATATATATATATATATATATATGTTTTTAATCATTGAAACATCGATTGGGAACATCGAGACAATCGGGAACATTGAGACCATCAGAAACATTGCGGATTTAATTTTGAAAGCCGGGACAGCCTCCAGGTATACATTGGGGGGGGTGGTCTGGGGGTGGCTTGGGAGGGTTAATTTACACTCCTTAGCTGCTGCCATTGACTGCAGCCGCTGGAGGGGGGGGGGGGGGGGGGGGGGGGGCTGCCGCGCTGACCAATCAGCAATGATCGGCAGCACAGCAGACACATGGGGAGAGTGCAGAGAAGCAGAGGGACCTTTCCCTTCCCTGCCGCTGCTAACACTCTATCTGACTGGTCGCATCCTGTGCAACCAGGTCAGATAGAGCACATGCAGGTATGGTCGCATCTGATGCGACCATGCCAGGCAAGTTGCTAAACACGGAAAGATAGCACAGACATCCAGGACAGTGTACAGACCTACTGTGTATATACATTATATATACAGGTGAAACTCTGAAAATTAGAATATCGTGCAAAAGTTAATATATTTCAGTAATTCAACTTAAAAGGTGAAACTAATATATTATATAGACTCATTACATGCAAAGTGAGATATTTCAAGCCTTTATTTGTTATAATTTTGATGATTGTGGCTTACAGCTTAAGAAAACCCCAAATCCAAAATCTCAGAAAATTAGAATATTACATAAAATCAATAAAAAAAGGATTTTAAATACAGAAATGTCGACCCTCTGAAAAGTATAATCATACATATATACTCAGTACTTGGTTTGGGCCCCTTTTGCATGAATTACTGCCTGAATGCGGCATGGCTTCTATCAGCCTGTGGCACTGCTGAGAATTTATGGAATACCAGGATGCTTCAATAGCGGCTCTTCTGCATTGTTCAGTCTCATTTCTCTCATCTTTCTCTTGGCAATGCCCCATATGGGGTTCAGGTCAGGCGAGTTTGCTGGCCAATCCAGCACAGTAATCCCACGGTCATTGAACCAGGTTTTGGTACTTTTGGCAGTGTGGGCAGCTGCCAAGTCCTGCTGAAAAATAAAGTCAACACCTCCATAAAGCTTGTCTGCTGAAAAAAGCATGAAGTGCTCTAAAATGTACTTAATAAAGCACAGCACCACACCAGCAGATGACATGGCTCCCCAAATCAACATAGATTGTAGAAACTTCACAGTGGACTTCAAGCATCATGGATTGTGTGCCTCTCCATTCTTCCTCCATACTCTGGGACCTTGGTTTCCAAATGAGATACAAAATTTGCTCTAAGCAGAAAAGAGGACTTTGGACCACTGAGCAACAGACCAGTTCTTTTTTTCCTTAGCCCAGGTAAGACGCTTCTGACATTGTTTGTTGTTCGGGAGCGGCTTGACAAGAGATGGAGATGCTGACTTTACAGCATTTCCGGCGCAAGGGATCCTGGCGGTCAGCATCCCGACGCCGGGATCCCAGGGAGTAGGATGCCGGTAAGGGAAGGCGAGTGCAGCAAGCCCCTTGCGGGCTCGGTGGCAACTGCACGGGTTCTATTCCCACTCTATGGGTGTCGTGGACACCCACGAGTAGGAATATCCCCTGTTGGTCGGCATGCCGACCCTTGGGATTGTGAGGGGGCGGGATGAAGGGGGAGGATCCAGTAAACAGATAAAATTTGTACAGTAATATGAAGTATCAATCAGAATGAAGTGTCCAGCATAAATTAGCACAAACGATTAGGGTGCTGAAATAATTACTTGCCACAACAATAGTACATTACATGTTCTTTACCGTGTAGTGGGCCTGATTCAGAGATGAATGCAATGTCAATGTTTGCCACTGCACATGCGTATAAGTCACACTGTGCATGTGCCATGAGTTATTTTTTGCAAACTAAAGTAACAGGAAGGGAGTGTTTGTGAGAGATAGCGGGGTAGTAGACTCAAATGTAGTCCATTTCATGGGCTTCACAGCCTGCAACTGCGATCTTGTACGGGGTAAAGATGGCTCCAGCAGCCTACTTCTGACGGCAATTCTGTGGGACCATAAGGTTACTCAGAAGGTTGATTATCAATGTGCATCCGATGTCTGCAACTTCGTACACAAGCGGCGGATCTGACACTCCTCCAGTGGGCGCCTCAATACAAATCCCAGGAGCTGTGACAACTGCATATTTTCACACAGCCACTGTGTACAAAACTGCAGCAGTGATGCATTTGCGTACATCCTGAATCAGACCCAGTGTGTTGTGCACACTATATCTGTGGACGGAAATCAATACCAGGGATAAGCTCATAAGTATACATGCAGGTAGAGCGTTGCAATGTTCCGTGGAGGTACTGGTTGGGCAGAAGAACTGCTCCACCGATCAGTGTCTCAGCGGTCAAGTCCCTAACTGTGTGCAGTTTGTATAGTCTCCCAATGCTTGTGTGGGTTTCAAGGTACACCAGTTTTCTCCCATTTTACAAAGATATTGGGGGAAATGTAAAAGGGTGCAAGAATCAGAAAGTGAGAGATTTTGGGAGATTTCTAGGCTGATTTTGCCATGTAAATGATTGAAACTTTAAAAAAAAAAAACAGGAGAAACCTCCCAAAATCTCTCACTTTCTCATTCTCACAGCCTATTACTTCCCCCAATACTGGTAAATTAGTTGGCTCCCAACAAAATTTAACCATAATGTGCACATCTGGGGGCAGGGAGAAGCCAGGCAGCGTCTGAGCCTGTTAAAGATACTTAACGTTGCCTGGCATTGAAAAAAAAAAAAAAAAGGGGTAATGGCTAATCTCCAAATTCCTGGAATTAGAAACTCCAATCCCAGGATTAAATCCCGGACAATTTTAGGTCAAAATCCTGGGATCCTGCCGAACCCAATCTCGGGATTGGCCAACATAGATGTGTCCTTATTCACATAACTTAAATACTACTCTACTTTTGCATTATAGTGTCTTTTTCATAGCCACACACAAACACAATTGTAGTGTACTGAGGGTTTAGAATTTGTGCTTTTCTCACAATCATGGCATTTTAAATTCGCACAATGGGGGTGATTTAGATATGTACGTACTTTGCAAAATATGCTAATGCTGCTCCGGCATTCTTGTGTGATCCACTGCTACATCCGAAGACATCAAATCACTTGGGCGAACATCAGCCATCTGCATAACCTTCAGGTTACTCAGGATGGCCGTGTATTCTAGGCTTGTGGTGCGAGGAAATCTGTCCTTGAAGATGCAGACTCTGCCCTTGGCACCCTTCAAAATGGGGGTGACACGCCCCCGTTTTGTAAAATGGAACCCTTCGACAACCCCGCTCCGCCCGCAACTAACATGGTGCATCCAGGGGCATGGCGAAAGAGACTGCAGACAAGGCACATGCGCTGTACAGATTCTGCACATGCTCCGAGCATTAAACATCGGAGTTGAGCATAAACCATCGAGCTAAAATCTGGTTGCAGTGCATCCTTCCACATTTGCATTTGCTTATCAGACAATCTCCATACAGTATTTAGGAGGATAGTGTATCATATGTATACACACATGCTAAAACCTTTATAAGAAATATTTTTCTTAAGCTGTATATTGAATCTTATTTTTCCAGATGGCAATATCCACATAGTATGTAAATAGCAGTGAATGCTACAAAAATGCAAGTCAATGCCCTTCCCAAAAGAAAAAAAAGCAAATGTTTCAAATACATTTATTGCACAATACAAAAACAGGATGAAAAAATGTGCAAAAAATACTGTACATGGTAAAAGAAAAAGATAATGGAAAAAATGACAATACAGATTGTAGAATTTAAAACATTTACAGTTCAAAAGAATTGGGACATAAAAAAAGACTACATGAAACACTTAATTGTGAAGATAAAATACAACATGCTAGGCACTTATTTTGTGACAAAAGAAATTACTTCAGGCTATGTACTGTATACAAACTAAATACTCCTAGAATAAAACAAACATAAAAAATGTAAACCTATCACACACAAATGATATCTGTTAAGTTTACTGAAATTATAACAAAGTTAAATATTTTATTTCTCATCATTACAGAACTCTGTGAATCATATGGGTTGCCGGTATTATATAATCCTTATATGTTCAGGTGTTTTGCTTATAATGCCTTATGCAACATGAAACACTTTAAATGAGTACTTAATAATTAAATATACTGGAATAAATGTCTACTAAAAATATTTTTGGAAATTTCATTCTCCAATTGATAATCTTGTATAAAACCTTCTAAATAGGATGCATGGAAAGGTTACTCAAAGCAACCAATCAGATTCTAACTATCATTTTATAGGCTGTACTGAAATTGATAGCTAGAATCTGATTAGTTGCTATTGGTGACTTCTCCCCTTGTCCTCTTTAGAAGGTTTTATACATCTTCCTCTTAGTCACCAATACGAAGTGAAATACATAGGAAACTAAATAGTGATGGCTTCTTAATGCTGCAAAACAAACAACAAAAAGCATCACAAACCTTTTTAATTCAGTTGATTATTTAACTGCACAATATTTAATGGCCCATTCACAGCATCTGAAAAGCCACCAGTTTCCTTACTGGTGATTGGTGGAGGAATAATCATTATGCATTGAGTAAATCGGAGCAGGACACACTTGTGCCTCAATATATTGTACTATTAGGCATGTTAGGGAGGTCACTAACAGCTGCAGTTACAGGTTTTACATTTTCACTACAACTAAAATAATGAAGTATGTTTTTATCACTTACAAGTTAAACTTTAGGTTTTAAAATACTACAGAATTTTATTAAGACATTATGGCTGTTGACATTTTGATTATGTAGACATTTTGTACATTTTTATATTTTCTACGTAAACAATGTTTTTGTCGATACTCTGAATAGGTCAACATTTTGTCTGTTGACATACTGTACTTGTCAGCATTACGATGTCTAAATAATGACTGTCGACATTGTGATTGTCAACATACTGTAACATACCGAACCCCTACATTATGCACTTTCACCGACTATTGGGGGTCATTCCGAGTTGATCGTAGCTGCGCTAAATTTAGCACAGGTACGATCATGAACTCAGACATGCGGGGGGACGCCCAGCACAGGGCCAGTCCGCCCCGCATGTCAGTGCCGCCCCCCGCAGAAGGCGATGCCTTTGCACTTCAAGAGAAGCTCCCGGCCAGTGCAGCTTTAGCGTGCTGGCCGGGAGCTACTCATCGCTCCCCGGCCCGCAGTGGCTGCGTGTGACAACAAGCAGCCACTGTGGGCAACTCCCCGCAAGGTCCGGCCACGCCTGCATTGGCCGGACCACGCCCACGAAACGGGAGTTTCGCCCCCTCCCGCCCATCGACCACTTCTGCCTGTCAATCAGGCAGAGGCGATCGTAGCGCAGTGACGTGCGGCCATGCGCCGGCGGTCTTTAGCGCTGGCGCATGCGCAGTTCTGACCCGATCGCTACGCTGCGAAAAACTGCAGCGTGTGATCGGGTCAGAATGACCCCCATTGACTTCTGATGTTTTCCCTTTCGATTTCAAAACTGACATAAGTTGATTAGCTTTATGAAACATGAGAAAGTAAGAGCTATATTGGCCACTGAAGCTCCTATTATAAAAACACTAAAAGAAAATCCAACCCTTTTTCATGGAGCAGCCATTCTAGCTATAATCATATGCAGCCATGGCAATCATGCATTTTTATATACAACCCTAGCCATACTGGATTATTATCTACTTAGTTAACTTTATTATGTATAATTATGCTTTTGTCCCTCATTTACGCTGATGTGTTAATTATATGTCACCGCCAAAGGGTGTAAGGTCTATCATCTGTGGTCTGCTCAGTCTACTTTTCACATTTTCTGTATACTCTGCCCGCACTGATGTCCCGCATAAGACTTGTCATCAGCCCATGTACCCAACATATTTTATCATACCTAAATAATAAGAATTTACTTACCGATAATTCTATTTCTCGGAGTCCGTAGTGGATGCTGGGGTTCCTGAAAGGACCATGGGGAATAGCGGCTCCGCAGGAGACAGGGCACAAAAAGTAAAGCTTTAGGATCAGGTGGTGTGCACTGGCTCCTCCCCCTATGACCCTCCTCCAAGCCTCAGTTAGGTACTGTGCCCGGACGAGCGTACACAATAAGGAAGGATTTATGAATCCCGGGTAAGACTCATACCAGCCACACCAATCACACTGTACAACCTGTGATCTGAACCCAGTTAACAGTATGATAACAGCGGAGCCTCTGAAAAGATGGCTCACAACAATAATAACCCGATTTTTGTAACTATGTACAAGTAATGCAGATAATCCGCACTTGGGATGGGCGCCCAGCATCCACTACGGACTCCGAGAAATAGAATTATCGGTAAGTAAATTCTTATTTTCTCTATCGTCCTAGTGGATGCTGGGGTTCCTGAAAGGACCATGGGGATTATACCAAAGCTCCCAAACGGGCGGGAGAGTGCGGATGACTCTGCAGCACCGAATGAGAGAACTCCAGGTCCTCCTTAGCCAGGGTATCAAATTTGTAGGATTTTACAAACGTGTTTGCCCCTGACTAAATAGCCGCTCGGCAAAGTTGTAAAGCCGAGACCCCTCGGGCAGCCGCCCAAGATGAGCCCACCTTCCTTGTGGAATGGGCATTTACATATTTTGGCTGTGGCAGGCCTGCCACAGAATGTGCAAGCTGAATTGTATTACACATCCAACTAGCAAAAGTCTGCTTAAAAGCAAGAGCACCCAGTTTGTTGGGTGCATACAGGATAACAGCAAGTCAGTTTTCCTGACTCCAGCCGTCCTGGAACCTATATTTTCAGGGCCCTGACCACATCTAGCAACTTGGAGTCCTCCAAGTCCCTAGTAGGCGCAAGACACCACAATAAGCTGGTTCAGGTGAAACACTGACACCACCTTAGGGAGAGAACTGGGGACGAGTCCGCAGCTCTGCCCTGTCCGAATGGACAAACAGATATGGGCTTTTTTGAGAAAAAAACCACCAATTTGACACTCGCCTGGTCCAGGCCAGGTCCAAGAGCATGTTCACTTTTCATGTGAGATGCTTCAAATCCACAGATTTGACTGGTTTTAAACCAATGTGTTTTGAGGAATCCCAGAACTACGTTGAGATCCCACAGTGCCACTGGAGGCACAAAAGGGGGTTGTATATGCAATACTCCCTTGACAAACTTCTGGACTTCAGGAACTGAAGCCAATTCTTTCTGGAAGAAAAATCGACAGGGCCGAAATTTGAACCTTAATGGACCCCAATTTGAGGCCCATAGACACTCCTGTTTGCAAGAAATGCAGGAATCGACCGAGTTGAAATTTCTTCGTGGGGCCTTCCTGGCCTCACACCACGCAACATATTTTCGCCACATGTGGTGATAATGTTGTGCGGTCACCTCCTTTCTGGCTTTGACCAGGGTAGGAATGACCTCTTCCTGAATGCCTTTTCCCTTAGGATCCGGCGTTCCACCGCCATGCCGTCAAACGCAGCTGCGGTAAGTCTTGGAACAGACATGGTACTTGCTGAAACAAGTCCCTTCTTAGCGGCAGAGGCCATAAGTCCTCTGTGAGCATCTCTTGAAGTTCCGGGTACCAAGTCCTTCTTGGCCAATCCGGAGCCATGAGTATAGTTCTTACTCCTCTACGTCTTATAATTCTCAGTACCTTAGGTATGAAAAGCAGAGGATGGAACACATACACCGACTGGTACACCCACGGTGTTACCAGAACGTCCACAGCTATTGCCTGAGGGTCTCTTAACCTGGCACAATACCTGTCCCGTTTTTTGTTCAGACGGGACGCCATCATGTCCACCTTTGGTAATTCCCAACGGTTTACAATTATGTGGAAAACTTCCCCATGAAGTTCCCACTCTGCCGGGTGGAGGTCGTGCCTACTGAGGAAGTCTGCTTCCCAGTTTCCATTCCCGGAATGAAACACTGCTGACAGTGCTATCACATGATTTTCCGCCCAGCGAAAAGTCCTTGCAGTTTTTGCCACTGCCCTCCTGCTTCTTGTGCCGCCCTGTCTATTTACGTGGGCGACTGCCGTGATGTTTTATCCCACTGGATCAATACCGGCTGACCTTGAAGCAGAGGTCTTGCTAAGCTTAGAGCATTATAAATTTACCCTTAGCTATATTTATGTGGAGAAAAATCTCCAGACTTGATCACACTCCCTGGAAATTTTTTCCTTGTGTGACTGCTCCCCAGCCTCTCGGGCTGGCCTCCGTGGTCACCAACATCCAAAACTGAATGCCGAATCTGCGGCCCTCTAGAAGATGAGCACTCTGTAACCACCACAGGAGAGACACCCTTGTCCTTGGATATAGGGTTATCCGCTGATGCATCTGAAGATGCGATCCGGACCATTTGTCCAGCAGATCCCACTGAAAAGTTCTTGCATGAAATCTGCCGACTGGAATTGCTTCGAAGGAAGTCACCATTTTTTTACCATGGCCCTTGTGCAATGATGCACTGATTTTAGGAGGTTCCTGACTAGCTCGGATAACTCCCTGGCTTTCTCTTCCGGGAGAAACACCTTTTTCTGGACTGTGTCCAGAATCATCCCTAAGCACAGGAGACTTGTTGTCGGGATCAGCTGCGATTTTGGAATATTTAGAATCCCCCCTTGCTGTTGTAACAGTATCCGAGATAGTGCTACTCCGACCTCCAACTGTTCCCTGGACTTTGCCCTTATCAGGAGATCGTCCAAGTAAGGGATAATTAAGACGCCTTTTCTTCGAAGAAGAACCATCATTTCGGCCATTACCTTGGTAAAGACCCGGGGTGCCGTAGACAATCCAAACGGCAGCGTCTGAAACTGATAGTGACAGTTCTGTACCACGAACCTGAGGTACCCTTAGTGATAAGGGCAAATTTGGGACATGGAGGTAAGCATCCCTGATGTCTCGGGACACCAGATAGTCCCCTTCTTCCCGGTTCGTTATCACTGCTCTGAGTGACTCCATCTTGATTTGAACCTTTGTAAGTGTTCAAATTTTTTTAGATTTAGAATAGGTCTCACCTAGCCTTCTGGCTTCAGTACCACAATATAGTGTGGAATAATACCCCCTTTTCTTGTTGTAGGAGGGGTAATTTAATTATCACCTGCTGGGAATACAGCTCGTGAATTTTTTCCCATACTGCCTCCTTGTCGGAGGGAGACCTTGGTAAAGCAGACTTCAGGAGCCTGCGCAGGGGAAACGTCTCGACATTCCAAACTGTACCCCTGGGATACTACTTGTAGGATCCAGGGGTCCTGTACGGTCTCAGCGTCATGCTGAGAGCTTGTCAGAAGCGGTGGAACGCTTCTGTTCCTGGGAATGGGCTGCCTGCTGCAGTCTTCTTCCCTTTCCTCTATCCCTGGGCAGATATGACTCTTATAGGGACGAAAGGACTGAAGCTGAAAAGACTGTGTCTTTTTCTGCAGAGATGTGACTTAGGGTAAAAACGGTGGATTTTCCAGCAGTTGCCGTGGCCACCAGGTCCGATGGACCGACCCCAAATAACTCCTCTTCCTTTATACGGCAATACACCTTTGTGCCGTTTGGAATCTGCATCACCTGACCACTGTCGTGTCCATAAACATCTTCTGGCAGATATGGACATCGCACTTACTCTTGATGCCAGAGTGCAAATATCCCTCTGTGCATCTCGCATATATAGAAATACATCCTTTAAATGCTCTATAGTCAATAAAATACTGTCCCTGTCAAGGGTATCAATATTTTTAGTCAGGGAATCCGACCAAGCCACCCCAGCTCTGCACATCCAGGCTGAGGCGATCGCTGGTCGCAGTATAACACCAGTATGTGTGTATATACTTTTTATGATATTTTTCCAGCCTCCTGTCAGCTGGCTCCTTGAGGACGGCCCTATCTATAGACGGTACCGCCACTTGTTCTGATAAGCGTGTGAGCGCCTTATCCACCCTAAGGGGTGTTTCCCAACGCGCCCTAACTTCTGGCGGGAAAGGGTATACCGCCCATATTTTCTATCGGGGGGAACCCACGCATCATCACACACTTCATTTAATTTATCTGATTCAGGAAAAACTACGGTAGTTTTTTCACATCCCACATAATACCCTCTTTTGTGGTACTTGTAGTATCAGAAATATGTAACACCTCCTTCATTGCCCTTAACGTGTGGCCCTAATAAGGAATACGTTTGTTTATTCACCGTCGACACTGGATTCAGTGTCCCTGTCTGTGTCTGTGTCGACCGACTAAAGTAAACGGGCGTTTTAAAACCCCTGACGGTGTTTTTGAGACGTCTGGACCGGTACTAATTGTTTGTCGGCCGTCTCATGTCGTCAACCGACCTTGGCGCGTGTTGACATTATCACGTAATTCCCTAAATAAGCCATCCATTCCGGTGTCGACTCCCTAGAGAGTGACATCACCATTTCAGGCAATTGCTCCGCCTCCTCACCAACATCGTCCTCATACATGTCGACACACACGTACCGACACACAGCACACACACAGGGAATGCTCTGATAGAGGACAGGACCCACTAGCCCTTTGGAGAGACAGAGGGAGAGTTTGCCAGCACACACCAAAAACGCTATAATTATATAGGGACAACCTTATATAAGTGTTTTCCCTTATAGCATCTTTTTTATATATTTCTAACGCCAAATTAGTGCCCCCCCTCTCTGTTTTAACCCTGTTTCTGTAGTGCAGTGCAGGGGAGAGCCTGGGAGCCTTCCCTCGAGCCTTTCTGTGAGGGAAAATGGCGCTGTGTGCTGAGGAGATAGGCCCCGCCCCTTTTTCGGCGGCCTCGTCTCCCGCTCTTAACGGATTCTGGCAGGGGTTAAATATCTCCATATAGCCCCCGGAGGCTATATGTGAGGTATTTTTAGCCAAAAAAGGTTTTCATTTGCCTCCCAGGGCGCCCCCCTCCCAGCGCCCTGCACCCTCAGTGACTGCCGTGTGAAGTGTGCTGAGAGGAAAATGGCGCACAGCTGCAGTGCTGTGCGCTACCTTAAGAAGACTGAGGAGTCTTCTGCCGCCGATTCTGGACCTCTTCTCGTTTCAGCATCTGCAAGGGGGCCGGCGGCGAGGCTCCGGTGACCATCCAGGCTGTACCTGTGATCGTCCCTCTGGAGCTAATGTCCAGTAGCCAAGAAGCCAATCCATCCTGCACGCAGGTGAGTTCACTTCTTCTCCCCTAAGTCCCTCGTTGCAGTGATCCTGTTGCCAGCAGGACTCACTGTAAAATAAAAAACCTAAGCTAAACTTTTCTAAGCAGCTCTTTAGGAGAGCCACCTAGATTGCACCCTTCTCGGCCGGGCACAAAAATCTAACTGAGGCTTGGAGGAGGGTCATAGGGGGAGGAGCCAGTGCACACCACCTGATCCTAAAGCTTTACTTTTTGTGCCCTGTCTCCTGCGGAGCCGCTATTCCCCATGGTCCTTTCAGGAACCCCAGCATCCACTAGGACGATAGAGAAATACTGTTAATGAAAGGGAAGATTTGGGAGAAGATAAAGAAATAAGGGCCTGATTTTGAGTCGCATGCAATGCTGATGTTCATGGGGGTAAGCACTTTCTTAATACTGCACATGGTACAAGTTCCTAAAAATAAAAATCACACAGAACATAAATACCACTGTGTATTGATAGAGGCACAATTGCAATGGAGATCCACGGTATCAGAAATGTATTGGAAATGTGCTGGAAATTCCTGGGTAGTGGTTATTCAAATGCTTGACCATGGTAAGTCTTAAGAGGCTGTTAAGGGAGTGTCGAGGGTGACGTATAATCTATCTTACTGCTTGCAATACTCTGACATCTACACCTAGAATGGGCTTTGGTGCAAGGTTCGATAGTACAACTGATGGTTGCGTTCACAGTTGCACCAAGTGGTATTTCAGCATCTACCGAAGCTCAAAGTGGACATCTTAGATCTTGCACATGCAGATGCATAACTGTGTACCAGGGAAGGGTTTATAAAGGCATTTGCAGTCACAGAAGCATTATATGCAAAAGACGCACACATGGACTTGACGCATCCAGCTCAAAATCATGTCCTAAGTTGCATGGAAAGTATAGTACATTATTTTCAAAGTGCTGAGCTCTGCAAGTAGATCATCATAAATTAAGACATGTCCTCATAGGCTTTTCTATAATGTGTGCAGTGTGTGCGGCCCACACCGCACACACTGCAGCCATATAGTATACTTACCCCTCTGTAGTCCCGCGGCAGCGTCCCTGCAGTGTGGGCACAAATCACTTTGAAAATGCCCGTTGCAGCCATTTCCGAGTGATTTGCATATGCGCACTGGAGATATACCTGGGAACAAGGCGCGGGTGCCATGTTCCTGGAAACCTGCACACGCGCAGTAGACTTTGGCTTTATGCCAGGGTCAACTAGCTGCCGAAAAGGAGGGGGCCGCAACGGAGGCTGCTCGCAGTCCCCTTCTCTCTTAAAACGCCTCTGCATGTCCTACAACAATTTTATACAAACATTCCATAATATTTATATTAGGCAAAATCAAGAATAAATAAAAGGATTAGTTCCTTTAACACTCATCATAGATAACCTTATATATATATATATATAAGCACTCATTTCCAACTATTCTTTTTCCAAAGTGACATCATGGGGAAAAGAAATTGAATTAAAGAACAACTAACTTAAAATACAAGTTCAAAATAACATCAATTCTGATAAGCTTTAATAACCTTTGCTAAGTGAATGTTGTTAACAGATTTGAAGAAATGAACTTTCATTTCAGGTATACCTACCAAATGTAGCAAAGAAAAAGGAATCCCTTAACACTAAATTTGAGAGAAATATATTTATAAATATAAATATCTTTTAAATACCAAAACCAAGGAAACACTTTCCAATGTAATAAATGAGTTAAATATAAATTAACTACAGTTAGTTCCAATAATAGATAGAATAAAATCCAACAAATAAAATCAAATGAATGTACAGTATAAGGAACTGCGCTCGTAAAAAAAAAAAAGTTGCCTTTTAGTTTTTATATTCTCAGTTATATAATTTGTTTGATTCTGAGGGGATAGTGACAGATGCTGCACGGAAGGCCTCTATTGCGGCATATCTTAGAGAAGTTAATTTCCCTTCACTTAAGAAAGAGGAAGTGGAGACTCTAGAGACACCCTTCATTTTATTAGAGCTTGAAGAGGCAATTAAATACACTCCTAATGGTAAGAGCCCTGGCCCTGATGGCTTCTCTATAGCTTACCATAAGATGTTTAGTGACGTCATATCCCCGTTGATGCTAAGAGCATTCAATCAGGTATCTGAACGGACTCCTTTCTCTCCCCAATCTCTACTTGCATATATCTCGGTTATCCCTAAGGAGGGTAAAGACCCGGTCCAGTGCCCCAGCAACAGACTAATCTCCCTGTTGAACGTTGATGTGAAGCTTTTCGCTAAACTACTGGCGAATCGTTTGAAGATATTTCTCCCCAATTAGTTCATACAGACCAGGTGGGCTTTGTCCCTGGTTGTGAGGCCAGGGACAACACAACTAAATAGAAAAAACGGTATAGTTTGCTGCACTGTGAAGAAAAAGCTGCTCAGGTTGTATATTGGTAAATTGTTGAACTGAGCGCTTATGTGTGCTAATGCGTAGTGTTCTGTAAGAGTACTAAGTGAAAGTAAAAATAAATATGAAATATGGAAATGGAAAAAATAAAAAATAAGGGGCACAGTCTCTTGGGGTATAACTATCCCTGACTTACCCTATTCTTGTGATACGAGCGTGACTGGAGGTTCCGGTATTGGTGGCAGTAATTGTGCTGATGGGCAGGCTGGCCTCTCCTGCGTGTTGGGCCGTAGCTGCCTCCCCACGTCCTCCTCCCGTTGGCCGCACTGTAGCCGCTACTCTGTCCGATCCGCCGTGACCGGAAGTTCGGGTCTTTACTTCCGGTAGTACGAATGCTGACGGCGGCGGAGTCTCAACATCTCCTTGAGAAAGAATCCGGACTTGGATTTGAAACGCGTTGGAGAAGAAAGAAGCAAACCCTAAGGACACTAACTCCGCCGCCGTCAGCAATCGCACTACCGGAAGTAAAGACCGGAACTTCCGGTCACGGCGGATCGGACAGAGTAGCGGCTACAGTGCGGCCGCGGCATTCCTTCTCTACATTTTATAAACTGCTAATAGATCGGAGTTACTCTTCTCGACCTAAATTTGTTAAGGGTTGGGAATCTGACCTTAAGGGCTTAATGATTAGGAAGAGATTTTTAGCAACACATTCTCCTCTTCTGCTAATGCACTGGTACTGGAAACACATTACAAAGTCCTCACATGTTGGTATCGCTGTCCTAGTTTGCTTTCTATGATTTATCCTGGGGTCCCTAACATGTGTTGGCGGTGCAAGATAGCGGTTTGTACCCCTTTACATATTTGGTGGGAGTGTTCTCGCCTGCAGCCATTTTGGCGTAAAGTCGTGGACGTAGCAAGCATTATTCTTTCAGATGACCTGCCTTTTTGCCACAGCTTCTGGCTCTTAAATCTTGTTTGTAGACCTCGTTCTCAGTTCAAGAGCACTCTGCTTCACCACATTCTTAGCCCCACTAATGCAGTCATCCCTGTGCACTGGAAGACTGATGTGACTCCCTGTACGCAGGAGTGGTGTGCTCGTCTAGATCACTATATGGCTATGGATGACCATATTTCTACGCTAGCAGTGACACACTGATCTTTTACGGCTACCTGGTATCCTTGGTTGGTATTCAAAGACTCAGATCATTACAAAGCTCTGCACTAGGAGGCAATGCGTCTCCTGTGGGTTTGTTGGGACTCAACCATGTAATCATCCTGGCCCAGAGGTTTGCAGGTAGAGAGATCCTATATTTCTTCTCCTTTTCCTCTACACTCTGTTCATCTACTCTTTCTCTATTTGTATTTTGACTCTTTATGTTTACCCTTTTTTTGGGTTTTTGGTTATTAGTAAAGTCTATGAATATTGCTACTAAATGTTGGTATTTGGTATGCTGAGTATTATATATGTGCTGCTGCATATTTCTTGTAGAAGCAAGAGTTTGCAATATTGTTATGCTCTGTATTACCCGTTTGCAACAATCTGCGCTATATGTTATCTGTATCTAAAAAATTTTCAATAAAAATCAATTAGCAAAAAGAAAAAGAAAAAAAAAAGGCGAGTTATGGTAGACTTACCATGGCTAACTAACTCTATGCAAGGTACACTGGGTTCCACAGGGAATACATTGGGGTGTAGAGCGGGATCTTGGATCCAGAGGCACCATCAGGCAAAGCTTTCACTGTCCCAGGATGCATTGGGGCCTCCTCTATAACCCGCCTCCAGAGAGTTCAGTTTCATTAACCCAAGCCCCAGTTTCGTTAGTCCAATGCAGGAGCAGGTAAAAGAGAAGGCAGATGTTAGTCACACAAAACCACAAATTCATAACAGGAGAGGGAGGCCAGACGAAGACCTAAGTACAGGCCTCTTTGCAGAAAAGCCAGTATTCTGCAAGTTCTGAATCTTTGTACATCATAATTCTTCTCAGCAGACCAGGTGAAGTAAGAATGGCAAACCCTGTAATAAATTTGGGCAGTGGCCGGATTGCGGGCTTTCAACATTGCTTGAATAACCGCCTCTGAAAATCCTTTGGCTCTCAGGAGTGATGCTTCAAGAGCCACGCCGTCAAAGCCAGGTCTGGATAGAGACAAGAGCCCTGCACGAGGAGGACTGGTCCTTGAGGAAGTAGAAAGGGATGCCCCATTGATAGACCCTGCAGGTCTGAGAACCAATGCTGTCTGGGCCACGCTGGAGCAACTAGAAGCAGCCTTCCTCATTCCTGTTTGAACTTCCGTAGAACCCTGTGCAGGAGTGACACTGGAGGGAACACGAAAGGCAGCCGAAAGTTCAATGGAATTACCAATGCGTCCATGAATGCTGCTTGAGGATCCCTGGTCCTTGATCCGAAGACCGGAACCTTGTGATTGTGTTGAGACGCCATTAGGTCTACGTCCGGTAGACCCCACCTGTCCACTAGGAGTTCAAAGACTTCTAGATGAAGACTCCACTCTCCGGCGTGTATGTCCTGGTGACTGAGGTAGTCCGCTTCCCAGTTCAGGACACCCGGAATGAACACTGCCGATATACTTGGCAGATGGCGTTCTGCCCAACAAAAGGATTCTTGACACTTATTTCATAGCCATGCGGCTTCGAGTGCCGCCTTGGTGGTTTATGTATGCCACTGTCGTCTGACCGTAATTGAACCGGTCTGTTCATTACCAGAGGCAGGGCAAGTAATAATGCATTGAACACCCCCCATAACTCTAGGATGTTTATTGGGAGGAGTGATTCTTCCGTGGTCCACCGACCCTAAAAGAGTGTTAGTCCAACACCGCTCCCCATCCTCTCAGACTGGCATCCGTTGTCAGGAGGACCCAGTCGGGGATCCAGAAGGGACGGCCCCTGCTCAATTGCTGGTCCTGGAGCCACCAGATCAACGACAAATGAACCTCCGGAGTCAACAAGATCCTTTGGGATCTGATCCGATGAGGCAGGCAGTTACCCTTGGTAAGAATTAATCGTTGCAGAGGGCTGGAATGAAATTGAGTGTACTTCACCATGTCGAACGTCGACACCATCAGGTCAAGTACTTGCATCGCCGAGTGAATCGACACTCCAGGGTGACGGATGAAGTGTCTTATCCTGTCCTGAATTTTAAGGACCTTGTCTGGAGACAGGAACAGTCTCTGACTGTGTGTGTCCAGGAGTGCACCTAGGTGCACCATGCTCTGAGCTGGGACCAGTGAGGACTTCTTCCAATTGATCAGCCATCCGTGGGCTTGTAAGCAACTCACCGTCAATTGTAGATGACTGAGTAGGACATCGTCCAAGTACGGCAGGATTCTGACTTCCTGGTGACGGAGATGCGCCGTCATCACAGCCATAACCTCGGTGAAGATCCGAGGAGCCGTGTCGAGCCTGGAATTGGTAGAGACTGTCATCAATAGCAAACCGCAGGAACTGCTGATGCGATATGGTAATAGGAATATGCAGATAAGCATCCTGTATATCCAGGGATACCATGTAATCTCTGGTTTCAATCACCAGCACAATAGAGCGCAATGTTTCTATACGAAACTTGGCAACCCTCATAAATTTGTTCAGTGACTTGAGGTTGAGTATAGGCCGAAACGACCCATTGGTCGAATAGAAACAGGGTCAAATAATAGCCTCTGCCACGCTAGGACTGAGGTACCGGCACAACCACTCCTGTACTCAGGAGAGAACCTACCACCATTTGTAGAGCCTGCGCCTTCAACGAATCCGAAGGGAGTACCGTAGTGCAGAACTGGTGAGAGGGACGTCTCTTCAAGGAGACAGCGTACCTGTGAGAGACAACTTCCAGTACCCAAGCGTCTGAAGTGGTCTTTAACCAGACATGGCCGAAATGTAGAAGTCTGCCTCCCACCGTGGGGTCCCACAGGGGGAGGCCCGCACCGTCATACAGCAGGCTTGTCTTGTTTCGAAGCAGGCTGACGGGCTGCCCAGGACTGTTTTGTCTTGGGCTTGGTGCTCTTGGGAGCACGAGACTGTCTGGGGTAAGATTGACCCTTGCCTTTCCCTTGAGGTCGAAAGGAACAAAAAGTGGTAGTCTTCACCTTCTGAGCAGAAGGATTAGTAGGGGGAAGAAAAGCAGTCTTAGCAGCTGTTAATTCAGACACTATTTCATTCAGGTCCTCTCCAAATAAAATGTCCCCAGTAAAGGGGAGTACCTCCAAGGTCTTCTTGGAGTCCAGATCCACTTTCCACGACCTTAACCACAGCATGCAGCGAGCCAGGACAGACGTAGATAACGCATTGGCTGCCAGTACCCCCGCCTCAGAGGACGCTTCCTGAATGTAATAGGCGGCGGTGCATATGTGAGACAGGTATTGTCTGGCCTTGTCAGAAATATCCTCGAGCAGCTCATCCTCTAACGCCTCAACCCACGCCTCAATACCTTTTGAGGAGGTATAACGGCAGCTATGGTGGGCCTATGAATGGCCCCTGCGAGGGAATATATATAGACTTCAGGCATCCCTCCACCCGCTTATCTGTGGGTTTTCCAATTTACCACATAACTCTACAGGGAGAGGATAGCGAGCCAAAGCCCATTTGGGGAGCGGGACTTTCTTACCTGGGGTAGACCAGGGTTCCTTCCTGATGTCCACAAGATGATCAGAATTGGGTAATACAGTTGTAACCACCTTCTGTTGTTTAAACATACTGTATCAATTTTCTTGGCCACTGTAGTGGAATCCTCATCCTCAGTGATTTGAAGGATCAGATTAATAGCATCCACAAGGGCAGGGACATCAACCTGTAAGGTAGAATCCTCGTCAGTCACACATGATTCAGAGTCTGACAGGACCGTATGCTTCCCCAGCTCGTCAGATGACACATCAGAGAGGTTAGTGGATTGTGAGGAGGAAGCAGCCCACTTAGAGGACCCAGGGACACGGGAGTGACCTGGAGTAGATTTCTGTGTAACCAAAGACTGATTTAACTGTTGCAGCTGGGTAGACAAATTTTCCGCCCAAGGCGGATTTACAATAGGGACAACTTGTGGTGGCAGAGGCTCCGGAGGTCCCATAGGGTGGGAGGCTAAACGGTCCACCAGAGTCCCCAGGAGGGTGGGGAACATAGCCCAGGGTGGCTCCATTGTAGTTACAGGAGCTGCAGGCTGACTGGGAGGTGTATGACATTTAGAACACAGACCATCACACAATACTTCCCCCTTGGGTAAACCTCTGGAGCATACCTTGCAACTTACAGGAGCTTCCAGAGTTTTACTGCTCTTATTGTTAGACATTGTAATAAAGCAACAATTAGGCTATTAGTATGATGAAGCCGGACATAGTACACAACTTGCGGACAAAGTACACAACCAGCATCAGAATACACAAACTTGTGAACTAAATCCCTGTGTATGTGACTGTAACACAGTAAAATATCCGCATAGCGATAAGTACTGTGTACACACTGGGGGTAATTCCGAGTTGTTCGCTCGCTAGCAGATTTTAGCAACATTGCACACGCTAGGCCGCCGCCCTCTGGGAGTGTATCGTAGCATAGCAGAATTGCGAACGAAAGAGTAGCAGAATTGCGAATAGAAAATTCTTAGCAGTTTCTGAGTAGTTCGAGACTTACTCCTACATTGCGATCAGCTCAGCCCATTTCGTTCCTGGTTTGACATCAAACACACGCCCTGCGTTCGGCCAGCCACTCCCCCGTTTCTCCAGACACTCCTGCGTTTCATCCTGGCACGCCTGCGTTTTTCTGCACACTCCCAGAAAACGGTCAGTTTCAGCCCAGAAACACCCACTTCCTGTCAATCACACTCCGATCACTTCAACGATGAAAATTCTTCGTTCGGACGTGAGTAAATCTAAGTTTTGTGCTAAAATACTTAGCGCATGCGCGCTGCATACCGCGCGCATGCGCATTTTTGCCTTAATCGCTCCGTTGCAAAAATCGGCAACGAGCGAACAACTCGGATTACCCCCTATATTAGAGAACCCTGACGCACCTAGTCGCTTTGGGTATAGAATATAGTGATAGCTACAGGCACACACAGTCACAGGCAATGCAGAGATTATTTTAAACACAATGAAACTGCACTGGACTAATATATATAACATATATAAAGGAGGTATAACGGAAGTATATATCAGAATACTCGTACAATATATTCTGTATTATGTACACTCTTTCTTAACTAACACTGTCTGTAATAAGGGGTGGTCTTCAGTAAGCCGAATGTCGGGATCCCGGCGCACAGTATACCGGCGCCGGGATCCCGACACCAGGCATACCGACAGATATTCTCCCTCGTGAGGGTTCACGACCCCCCTGGAGGGAGAATAAAATAGCGTGGCGCGCATGGCGCGCCACAATGCCTGCAGCGTGGTGAGCGCAGCGAGCCCGCAAGGGGCTCATTTGCGCTCGCCACGCTGTCGGTATGCCGGCGGTCGGGCTCCCCGGAGCCGGTATGCTGGTCGCCGGGAGCCTGGCCGCCGGCATACCATACTACACCCGTAATAAGACATGTAGAATACTCAAGTGTCTGTAAAGACTCAGCATTGTGGACCTGCGGCTTTACAGGGGAGACCTTGCCCTGCAATCCCAGAGACCAGTATCAGTTACGCTCAGAAGATGGCGCGCAGCGTCTCTGTCAGGAACTGAGGGAGAATGTGAGACAGCTCCAGGGCAGGAGATCTGCGAGTAGATGGCACCCTGGGTCGGAGGAGGGGCTACAGGTCAAGCGCCGACTCCCCTATGCTGGGCCTCACTACCAGCACTACGGAGCCTTACCAATAGGGGCGTTAGTACACCCAACCTATACTCCTATGCCCTGGCGGATATAGTGGGGTCCCTGCTCGGTAACAGTGTTCACGCCAGCATCACAGTCCGTCTCCCTAGACTGTGACAGGAAAGCGATATAGTGGTGGGTCCCACCTGGGAGACCCTCTTACCTCCTCCCTTCGTAGCAGCCATGTGAACCAGGAGAGCGTCTGCGACCGTATGCCTAACCTGGAGCGTCTACGCCGCAAGTACCCGGGAACTGAGCCGCGGGAGTATGTGACACCGCTTGGTAGGTGACGGAGACGCAGCACTGAATGTTACCCTGACATAACAGTGCTGCGTCCCTTGAAGTCTTCTTAGGATTTTCAGGGCTGCTCAGTGCATCCCGCCTGTTAGGTGACATGCTGTCTGCAGGCACCACTCGAAACTGAGCTTTCAGTGCTTGGAGGCGGGGTTATAGAGGAGGCCCCAATGCATCCTGGGACAGTCTAAAGCTTTTGCCTGATGGTGCCTCTGGATCCAAGATCCCGCTCTACACCCCGATGTATTCCCTGTGGAACACAGTGTACCCCGCTGCAGAAAAACACATTATGAGGGAATGTGCAATAAGTTTCCAGATGTGCAGTGCATAGGTAGAGTAAAAAGAATCTGACTGGTTGTGAACTGTGACCTCTGACTAAAGTTTTTGTGAAATGTCAAGACACAGAACCGTATACAAGCAGCACTGCACACTGAAGAAGTCAGCATGTTCACTTCCTTCGCAAACTCATTATGGAGCACAACAGAGGCCACTGGAGAGCTGTGATCTTACACAACTGCAAGAGTGGTCTGCGACAGCAGAAGGTTTTTTACCAACTGTGAGCTGCTTTTGGGGAGGAAGCACCATTCCAAATCACTGTGTTTCAGTGGTTTGCAGAATATTGGCGCGGATGGTGGCTAAGACTTGTCATGTAGGTACCATACCATGTGCAGCAGCGCACCGTCACTGGGGATTGGTACACCAACCAATTCCTTCCACAAGTGCTAGAAGCCATTTCCAGGCACATCCAAGAACTCGCGTGGTGCCCTTCTCCATCACGACAATGCACCTGCCCACAAGTCCAGAAAAGCGGTGGATTTTTAGACCCATGAACACAAACAGGAGCTTGGTAATCTGCCATACAGTCTAGACATGGTCCCCTGCAACTTCTTTGTGTTCCCACAAATCAAGCACAAGATGCGTGGGATTCATTTTGAGTCAGCGGGAGCTAGAGAGGAGACCTTCATCCAGCAAGTAGAAGACATAACTGCTGCCGAATGGTCCAGATGCTTCACCAAGTGGTTTGAGACCATGTAACTTTGCATAGACTCCTCTGGCAAATACTTTGAAAAAAATGTAATGTTCACTTTGTAAATATAATACTTATAAATACTTTTTGTGCATCCAGAAACTTATTGCACAACCCTCGTAATTGGTATGGCAGAAATTCGAAGATGCAGCATTGGATAACCATTGCAACCACAAGTATCGGAGTAAGCCAAAGCTTAAGGAGACTGGCAACCTCCTGCCTGCTTGTGAGGCCAGGAAATATGCATCTTCCAATGCAGATCCTGGCCTCAGCACTCCCAGAAAACTGGTAACACGCCCCCATTTCAAGGAACACTGGCCAACCATGCTCCCACTCCACAACGAAACAACATGCTGCAGCTTGGGGAATGGTGAGAGACAATCCAGGATTCATTAGGCGCATGTGCACAACGGGTCCTATGCACGCACTAGAAGCATAGTAGTACATAAACCAATGGGTTTGTGTACTACTCTGATTCAGGCCCAAATCAGAAAAGCTATTTATAAGTTAAATAATTTAATTAGTGTTTCGTGCATATCAAATCTGCAATAATCACTATAAATATATATTCACCTAAGAAAAACAGTTGAAATAGTTAATAGGGTTGATACCCCTTTTAAATTATAGCACGCTGCCAAAACTATCTTGCAATAAAGAAGCCAATTAATGTTCTCAGGATTACAATACAGGCATCAAAAGAGTTAAATGCAGGTGGCCACTTGGCTTGTAATTCTCCACTGCTGCATCTTGTATGGAAGTATAATGACAGATGCACACCGATGCTGATGATCTCCAGAACAAACAGAGGTTATCCTCATAGCAATCGGCTTGGAGAAAACGGAAATGTGCTAATAATCCTGAGACATGTTTTGCCCCCACATAATGCGGCTTTATCAAAGCTGAGAGTCCTACCCCTGTTCGTTGTAGAGATCAGTAGTATCGGTGCATCTTTTGATCATTCCTCTATATGAGACAGGTGTGCCGCAGCTATTAGTGCCAGTGGAGCATTACAAACCTGCATATTCAACATACTTGGGATACCAGTAAACAACCAGAGCTTCTGCTAATAAAGTATTCATCCCCTGTTCATTTAACTCTATTAAAGCCTCTTTCAGAATCCTGAGGACATTAATCAGTTTCTTTATTGCAAAATAGTTTTGGCAGCATACTTTAATTTTCAAGGAGTATCATTCCTATTAACTACCTCAGCTATGATTTTCTTATGTAAATAAATATTGGCAATGATTATTGCAGATTTTATATTTTGATATGTATTGTACATATTCATTAAATTGTTTAACTTATAAATAGCCTTGTCTTGACATATTTCTGCCATACTGAGTAATGTAGTATTTTTTTATAAGCACAATTCCATATACCGTGTGTACATACAAGGATCATGGAGCGGTTTATGAGGTGGTAAGTGTATTGTTATTTGTTTGTTATACATTGATTATGTGGTCCTTAGGACGGAGTAGCGACCTCAAAAGTAGTTGACCTAATACACTATTGGAATTGAGAACATTGCTGTCTTCCAGTGCCTTCTTCATGGTAATTAAAAAGTATTCTGATTGTTGATTAAGCCTAATATAAAACTGTCACTATGAAATAGGAAGGGGCATAACATTAAGTAGAAATCTCAACAAATTGAACAAACTTGTATGAACAAAAGATTAATAAACTTTGAGAATTTAAATTACTGATCTATTAATTTGCAAATGATGGTGTACATTTACCTGTTCAAAAGTCCAAGGGCCAAATGTAATAGGGTACAGGTTTGACAAAACACATTTTCTTGTCTATTTGCTGTCAGATTTAAAGCAGCAATATTTTAAAATGGCTAATTTTAATTTTTTTTTTAAAAAAGGGCTGTTTTAAGTCCCAATACAAAACCCCTGAAAAATCTGCGCTTTATCAAGCTCAGACCCTATTACATTTAATCCTATAGGGAGATGCACAGAGCATAAATTGGCATGAACATTGATACTTGCTTTTAATTAATTTGCTGAAAGCAAAATTATTACCTCATTAGGCACCAATCTACTGAATTCCAATTCCTATTATACTGCAGGTCAAATAAGGTTGAGAACTTAAATGATATGGGATAATAATTGCCTTACACACACTGTATTATAAAATTACTTCTATAAGAAAATATACTATAGACTTGTTTATGCCACAGCACATTTGGTTATTTTCAAAAAAAGAAGAGTTAGTGTGTGTGTGTGTGTGTATATATGTTTATGTACACAACTGCAGTTAACACTACACATTACCTATCACTTTGGTATACATAGATGATAGCTCCAGCCAAGTTGGAACAACAGAATACAGAAGTACTTTTCGTCTGCTTGCTGTTGTAATGCATTATTTCAGTGAAACTGGTAAATACTACGTGGGTTAAATTCCTTTGCAAACTACAACCTACACTCAGCTGCTAGACAATAATGAACACATCTCCTTCAATGGTACTCTGACTATTTGGTTAAAAAAATGCACATAACACCATAAATAATGACGAATATAATCTTATTCTAGATGTGCAGAGTTACAAAGTAAAACTAAAAATGAAATCAACAGATGTATAAAGCAGTTTCAAAAAAGAAATTATTGATGCATTAACATACGATGAACAATATGGTGACACTTAGTGCCAATGTGGTTTAGCTTGTTTCTCCATGGTTTCCCATTCTATATACTATGGTGGTTGAGGAATCCTCATTAGTTTCCGTTGACACTTTTTTCCATACTGTATCTTTTAGAGCAAGTTCCTGCTGCAGATGTTCATAATCCAGAGGTCCATAGGAAACTTGGTTCTTCAAGTAACATATATAATTCATTAGTGAAGTTCTTAAATGAAAAAGACTACAAAAAAAAAAAAACTGTCATGGTGCTCCAGGAGCACACATTTGTTAGATCCAAGAAGCAAGAGCTGGGTTACTGGAAAGCAACAGCATCTCTGCATAACTGCCAAGCAAAGATACATGCAGTAGGTGTCTGTGCAAAGAACACCTTATCTTTAAAAGTCAGAACCACAATCATATCAGCCAAAGCCAATTAAACAACTTTTTATTTTTTTTTCACATGACTATAATTTCAGACAGCAATAGCCACTGTACATTTCTTAGTTTAAATTAAATATTTAAAAACAGAATGTTACTGTACTACTTATATGATTAACATTATTACTGTTTTTACATGTGCAAAGACTGGACTTTATACTTACCTATTCTTTTCTGTGAGGCTCTTTGGCATTTTAAATAACTCAAAATATTTTGTGCTCCTCCTTCTTATACCTCTTCATAATGTAGAGATCTCCATTATATTTCTAACCAAGCAACACAGGATATACAGTAACAGGAATGAAACAAAGGAAGAAAAAAAAAAATTTCTGGAAAAGCTACAGTATGTAACCTAGCTAAAATGTTAACAGGAAATCTAGAATGTATTTGATAGGTGTGCAGTACGTGTTTTGCAGTATGCTTGAGGACTTCCAGCGCTGTTACACTAGGACAAAGGCTGCACAGCCCCTGCTGCCCCAGGTGTAAAAGCAAGGACGGGCATACTGTACCTGCCCACCCCTTTTCTTCCCACCACTGGACCGCCTACCGCAACTCCCCCTTATAGTGCTCTGTCGCCATCTTTGCGGCACCTACGCTCCCCAAAGACTTTTCTTCTTCTAAGACTCTGCTGATTCTTCTCTGCCCTAGATGAGTGGTGCCTAGAGATCCACGCCCTCTAATTCATGAACCTCACACAGTCTTGCATTCTATGGAAAAGTATGAGAAATTATCAATGTCTGATTACTCACCATCTGATACTTTATGAGAGGAGAACTGTGGCAGAGTGGATCTCTAACACATTTGAGGAAAAGGTTAACCAATTGTGGCTCAGGAAAGAACCACACCCTATCCTCAATTAAGAGATCTGCTATATACAGAGCTGGATTAAAGGGGGTACTAACGGAGCGATCGCTGCTTAAAATTTAAGCAATGTGACTAGATTGCTTAGCTTTTAAGCAGTGATCACTCTGTGTGTACCCCTCACAGCGATAGCGATGCGCAGCCCCGCGCATCGCTATCGCTGATGCTAGATTGGCCTGCACGTAGGCCAATCTAGCAGGTCGCTCACTTCACCCGCTGGGTGAAATGAGCGCCCCCCCCCCCTTTCTCCCCCCGCACGCTCAGCACACATCACGCTGTGCTGCGCGGGGGGAGAGATGTGTGCTGAGCGGTTTGCTCAGCACACATCTCTCCTCACGTCTGCCGGTGAGTACTGGCCTTAAGGCTTTGGGGGCCCGGGGTACTTGAGAGGGGGCCCTGTCGGCATTCTGTCGGGATGCCGGTGTCATGGGGGGTCATTCCGAGTTGTTCGCTCGTTGCCGATTTTCGCTATGCTGCGATTTGTTGCTAACTGCGCATGGTACGCAGAGCGCATGCGCTAAGTTATTTAACACAAAATTTAGTAGATTTGCTGGTGATCGAACTACGATTTTCAGTCGCACTGCTGATCGGTGAATGATTGACAGGAAAGGGGCGTTCCTGGGTGGTAACTGAGCGTTTTCCGGGAGTGTGCTAAAAAACGCGGGAGTGTCTGGAGAAACGGGGGGTGGCTGGCCGAACGCAGGGCGTGTTTGTGACGTCAAACCAGGAACTAAACGGACTGAGCTGATCGCAATCTAGGAGTAGGTCTGGAGCTACTCAGAAACTGCAAAGAATTATTTCGTAGCAATTCTGCTAATCTTTCGTTCGCAATTCTCCTATGCTAAGATACAATCCCAGAGGGCGGCGGCCTAGCGTGTGCAATGCTGCTAAAAGCTATTTCATTTTTGCAATGTTTGTGTTTAAAGGCTGCAGTTGTAATTCTATTACTGGAGTGTATATATTAACAAATGGGTGAAATGTTTTTCTGATTTTAAAGATACAATTGTGGGTCCTATGTGGGAGTTCCAGTGCTTTTAGCATTTACTTGTACTTTCTATATGAATTTAATTATGTATCTTGCTATGTAAACTGCAATGACTGATACACCTCATGCCAACCAAACTTTAGTTTTCTCTCTCTCCATAGATACACTATTGCACTTTTAAAAAATAGGTATTTTAACCGAGTGTACCGAACTAATCTATATGTTCAGGTATGTGTATTTGTGGAAGTATTTTTATCCTATTCAAGGCTATTGTCTCTCAGTTAACTCCGTATCATATAATTATTCCTATGTCATCATCATTTTCTAGGCGGACATAGTAAAGTCTGACCATGAAGTCAATTTTTAAAGGAATATTACCTCTTTTTTATGCAATGAGTTTAATTATCTAAAGGTAATACTTTTTAATTCCATTTTACATAAATGTTGATTAAACCTAAGGAAGACACACTTCTTTAAAGCCCCGGTGTCTCTTTCTTCTTTAGGTTGATCATAATATTCTGTATGCAGAATTATACAGTGTATAGGTGCTCCAATACAAAAATATATTTCTGGTAGGTACCTATTGATTTACTTCTCTAAACTATTCTTATTCTTTAAAAAGAAAACCGTTAAATGGTATTTTCTCCCCCCCCCCCCAAACAAGTTACCCCTGATGAAGTCAAACTGACGAAACGCGTTGGGTTTATCAGTCATTAGTCAGTATTCCAGTTAGGAAAATTACTCCCTTCGCCAAGCGCACACCTTGCTAAGGTGAGGGAGTGTTTACATCTACCTACTGGATTCTGCTGTCAGAGTTATCAAAATCCATGTATAACCTGTTGTAAAAAAATTCTCATGTCAAAGACTTTTATGAATTCTTTTTGTATTAAATATTTTATTCTAATTGGCCTTGGGCCATTTGTTTGGGTGACTTTCTGGTGAGTGGTTATCCACTGCAGGAACCCAAGAAATCCAATTATCCATAGTATAAGATACACCTACTTGGAAGGACTTCCGCTATATCTATACATCAAACAGAGCGCGCTCAGGATTTGTGTTTTCTCTCTCTCTCTCTCTCTCTCTCTATATATATATATATATATATATATAAAATAAGAATTTACTCACCGGTAATTCTATTTCTCGTAGTCCCAAGTGCGGATTTTCTGCAATAAGTGTATATAGTTATTGCTTAACTAAGGGTTATTGTTATGAGCCATCCGTTGAGTGAGGCTCAGTTGTTGTTCATACTGTTAACTGGGTAAGGTTATCACAAGTTGTACGGTGTGATTGGTGTGGCTGGTATGAGTCTTACCCTGGATTCAAAATTTCCTTTCCTTGTAATGTCAGCTCTTCCGGGCACAGTTTCCCTAACTGAGGTCTGGAGGAGGGGCATAGAGGGAGGAGCCAGTGCACACCAGATAGTACCTAATCTTTTCTTTAGAGTGCCCAGTCTCCTGCGGAGCCCGTCTATTCCCCATGGTCCTTACGGAGTTCCCAGCATCCACTACGGACTACGAGAAATAGAATTACCGGTGAGTAAATTCTTATTTTCTCTGACGTCCTAGTGGATGCTGGGAACTCCGTAAGGACCATGGGGATTATACCAAAGCTCCCAAACGGGCGGGAGAGTGCGGATGACTCTGCAGCACCGAATGGGCAAACACCAGGTCCTCCTCAGCCAGGGTATCAAACTTGTAGAATTTTGCAAATGTGTTTGAACCCGACCAAGTAGCAGCTCGGCAAAGCTGTAATGCCGAGACCCCTCGGGCAGCCGCCCAAGAAGAGCCCACCTTCCTTGTGGAATGGGCTTTCACTGATTTTGGATGCGGCAATCCAGCCGACGAATGAGCCTGCTGAATCGTGCTACAGATCCAGCGAGCAATAGTTTGCTTTGAAGCAGGAGCACCCAGCTTGTTGGGTGCATGCAAGATAAACAGCGAGTCAGTCTTCCTGACTCCAGCCGTTCTGGAAACATATATTTTCAAAGCCCTGACTATGTCCAGCAACTTGGAGTCCTCCAAGTCCCGAGTAGCCGCAGGCACCACAATAGGTTGGTTCAAATGAAACAATGACACCACCTTTGAGAGAAATTGGGGACGAGTCCTCAATTCTGCCCTGTCCATATGGAAGATCAGATATGGGCTTTTACATGACAAGCCGCCAATTCCGACACACGCCTAGCCGATGCTAAGGCCAACAGCATGACCACTTTCCACGTGAGATACTTTAGTTCCACGGTCTTAAGTGGCTCAAACCAGTGGGATTTCAGGAAATCCAACACAACGTTAAGATCCCAGGGCGCCACTGGTGGCACAAAAGGGGGCTGAATATGCAGCACTCCCTTAACAAACGTCTGAACCTCAGGCAGTGAAGCCAGTTCTTTTTGAAAGAAAATGGATAGGGCCGAAATCTGGACCTTTATGGACCCCAATTTTAGGCCCATAGTCACCCCTGACTGTAGGAAGTGCAGGCAACGACCCAGTTGGAATTCCTCTGTAGGGGCCTTCCTGGCCTCACACCAAGCAACATACTTCCGCCATATACGGTGATAATGTTTTGCTGTCACGTCTTTCCTAGCCTTTATCAGCGTAGGAATAACTTCATCCGGAATGCCTTTTTCCGCTAGGATCCGGCATTCAACCGCCATGCCGTCAAACGCAGCCGCGGTAAGTCTTGGAACAGACAGGGCCCTTGTTGCAGCAGGTCCTGTCTGAGAGGCAGTGGCCATGGGTCCTCTGTGCGCATTTCTTGTAGTTCCGGGTACCAAGTCCTTCTTGGCCAGTCCGGAACAATGAGTATTGTTCTTATTCCTCTCTTTCTTACTATTCTCAGTACTTTTGGTATGAGAGGAAGAGGAGGAAACACATATACCGACTGGTACACCCACGGTGTCACTAGGGCGTCCACAGCTATCGCCTGTGGGTCCCTTGACCTGGCGCAATATCTTTTTAGCTTTTTGTTGAGGCGGGACGCCATCATGTCCACCTGTGGCAGTTCCCATCGGTTTGCAATCAGTTGGAAGACTTCTTGATGAAGTCCCCACTCTCCCGGGTGGAGGTCGTGTCTGCTGAGGAAGTCTGCTTCCCAGTTGTCCACTCCCGGAATGAACACCGCTGACAGTGCTTGCACGTGATTCTCCGCCCACCGAAGAATCTTTGTGGCTTCCGCCATTGCCATCCTGCTTCTTGTGCCGCCCTAGCGGTTTACATGGGCGACCGCCGTGATGTTGTCTGACTGAATCAGCACTGGCCGGTTTTGAAGCAGGGGCTCTGCTTGACTCAGGGCATTGTAAATGGCCCTTAGTTCCAGTATATTTATGTGGAGAGAAGTCTCCAGACTTGACCACAGCCCTTGGAAGTTTCTTCCCTGAGTGACTGCCCCCCATCCTTGGAGGCTTGCATCCGTGGTCACCAGGACCCAGTCCTGTATGCCAAACCTGCGGCCCTCGAGAAGGTGAGCACTCTGCAGCCACCACAGAAGAGACACCCTGGCCCTTGGGGACAGGGTGATCAGCCGATGCATCTGAAGATGTGATCCGGACCACTTGTCTAACAGATCCCACTGAAAGATCCTTGCATGGAACCTGCTGAAGGGAATGGCTTCGTATGAAGCCACCATCTTTCCCAGGACTCGCGTGCAGTGATGCACCGATAAATGTTTTGGTTTCAGGAGGTCCCTGACCAGAGATGCTAATTCCTGGGCCTTCTCCACCGGGAGAAACACCTTCTTCTGTTCTGTGTCCAGAATCATGCCCAGGAAAAGCAGACGCGTCGTAGGAATCAGCTGCGACTTTGGAACATTAAGAATCCAGCCGTGCTGTAGTAACACTTCCTGAGAGAGTGTTACGCTGATCAACAACTGCTCCCTGGACCTCGCCTTTATGAGGAGATCGTCCAAGTACGGGATAATTATAACTCCCTTCTGCCGAAGGAGTATCATCATTTCGGGCATTACCTTGGTAAATATTCTCGGTGCCGTGGACAGGCCAAACGGCAACGTCTGGAATTGGTAATGACAGTCCTGTACCACAAACCTGAGGTACTCCTGGTGAGGAGGGTAAATGGGGACATGCAAGTAAGCATCTTTGATGTCCAGCGACACCATAAAATCCCCCTCTTCCAGGCTTGCAATAACCGCTCTGAGCGATTCCATTTTGAACTTGAATTTCTTTATATAAGTGTTCAAGGACTTTAAATTCAGAATGGGTCTCACCGAACCGTCCGGTTTCGGTACCACAAACATTGTGGAATAGTAACCCCTTCCCTATTGAAGGAGGGGGACCCTGACAATCACTTGCTGGAGGTACAGCTTGTGAATTGCCGCCAGCACTACCTCCCTTTCCATGGGGGAAGCTGGCAAGGCTGATTTGAGGTAACGGCGGGGGGGAGTCGCTTCGAATTCCAGCTTGTATCCCTGAGATACAATTTGTATAGCCCAGAGATCCACCTGTGAGCGAACCCACTGGCTGCTGAAGTTTCGGAGACGCTCCCCCACCGCACCTGGCTCCGCCTGTGGAGCCCCAACGTCATGCGGTGGACTTAGTGGAAGCAGGGGAGGACTTTTGTTCCTGGGAACTGGCTGCATGGTGCAGCTTCTTACCTCTACCCCTGCCTCTGGCAAGAAAGGATGCGCCCCTGACCCTCTTGTCTTTTTGAGAACGAAAGGACTGCATTTGATAATACGGTGCTTTCTTAGGCTGTGAGGAAACCTGAGGCAAGAAAGTCGACTTTCCAGCTGTCGCTGTAGACACGAGGTCCGACAGACCGTCCCCAAACAATTCCTCACCCTTATAAGGCAAAACCTCCATGTGTTTTTTAGAATCACCATCTCCTGTCCATTGCCGAGTCCATAAGACCCTCCTGGCAGAAATGGACATAGCATTAATTCTAGAGCCCAGCAGGCAAATGTCCCTCTGAACATCTTGCATATATAAGACGACGTCTTTGATATGGCCCAGGGTTAGCAAAACAGTATCTCTGTCGAGGGAATCTATGTCGTCTAACAGAGTATCTGTCCACGCTGCTACAGCACTACACATCCAGGCTGAAGCAATAGCAGGTCTCAGTAGAGTACCAGAGTGTGTATACACTGACTTCAGGATAGCTTCCTGCTTTCTATCCGCAGGCTCCTTTAGGGCGGCTGTATCCTGAGACGGCAGGGCCACCTTTTTAGATAAGCGTGTCAGCGCCTTGTCCACCCTAGGGGATGTTTCCCAACGTAACCTGTCCGTTGGCGGGAAAGGGTACGCCATCAGTAACCTCTTAGAAATCACTAATTTCTTATCAGGGGAACTCCACGCTTCTTCACACAATTCATTTAATTCATCAGATGGGGGAAAAGTCACTGGCTGCTTTTTCTCCCCAAACATATAAACCCTCTTGGTATTAACCGGGTTACTCTCAGAAATGTGTAATACATCTTTCATTGCAATAATCATGTATCGGATGGCCTTGGTCATTTTAGACTGTAAATGTGCCTCATCATCGTCGACACTGGAGTCGGACTTCGTGTCGGCATCTGTGTCAACCATCTGAGATAGAGGGCGTTTATGAGCCCCTGACGGTTTCTGAGTCGCCTGGGCAGGCGCGGGCTGAGACCCCGGCTGTCCCAAGGCTGCAGCGTCATCAAACCTTTTATGTAAGGAGTTTACATTGTCATTTAAGACCTTCCACATATCCATCCAATCAGGTGTCGGCCCCGACGGGGGCGATACCACACTTATCTGCCCTTGCTCCGCCTCCACGTAACCTTCCTCATCAAACATGTCGACACAGCCGTACCGACACACCACCCACACACAGGGAATGCTCAGATTGAGGACAGGACCCCACAAAGTCCTTTGGGGAGACAGAGAGCACACACCACAGCGCTATATAACACAGGGATTTTCACTGCTAATAAGTGATTTACCCAACAGCTGCTTTTTTTGTATTGTTTGCGCCTAAATTTATGTGCCCCCCCTCTCTTTTCAACCCGTCTTGTACCTGGATACTGCAGGGGAGAGCCTGGGGAGCTGCTTCCAGCGGAGCTGTGAAGAGAAAATGGCGCTGGTGTGCTGAGGAAGAAGGCCCCGCCCCCTCAGTGGTGGGCTTCTGTCCCGCTTTCCATGTAAAAAAAATGGCGGGGTTTTTACATATATACAGTGCTAGACTGTATATATGTATGTTTTTATGCCAAAGGTACTTCAATTGCAGCCCAGGGCGCGCCCCCCCCCCCCCCCCCCCCAGCGCCCTGCACCCTACAGTGACCGTAGTGTGTAAGTGTGCTGGGAGCAATGGCGCACAGCTGCGGTGCTGTGCGCTACCTTAATGAAGACAGGAGTCTTCAGCCGCCGATTTCGTCGTCTTCCAGCTTCTGTTCTTCTGGCTCTGCAAGGGGGACGGCGGCGCGGCTCCGGGAACGGACGATCGAGGACAGGTGCCTGTGTTCGAACCATCTGGAGCTAATGGTGTCCAGTAGCCTAAGAAGCACAAACTAGCTGCAAGCAGGTAGGTTTGCTTCTCTCCCCTTAGTCCCACGTAGCAGTGAGTCTGTTGCCAGAAGAAGCTCACTGAAAATAAAAAACCTAATAAATACTTTCTTTACTAGTAAGCTCAGGAGAGCCCACTAGGAGCACCCAGCTCTGTCCGGGCACAGATTCTAACTAAGGCCTGGAGGAGGGGCATAGAGGGAGGAGCCAGTGCACACCAGATAGTACCTAATCTTTTCTTTAGAGTGCCCAGTCTCCTGCGGAGCCCGTCTATTCCCCATGGTCCTTACGGAGTTCCCAGCATCCACTAGGACGTCAGAGATAAATACATACATACATATATATATATATATAGAGTTGTACAAAAAAAAGGGTTTGTTCCGCATCAGGTAAGTATATCAGACTGTACCAACAATAATGATAAGCGGCCGGTCTATTAAGGATATAACAATTAAGCTGAAACAAAATAGTATCAGACAGGTGTGATTTCTGCCTTTTTCCAATGCCTAAACCATCGGCCGGAGTAAACGCTTTATGGTAACACCACTGCCTAACATTAGAGCAGAGGGTGTCTAAACCTATATAGGCAACAATCTAACTTTCTGCTATCTTCCTGCTCAAATATAAACAGTAAATATGATAAGTAGCATAAAGGACCTTTAATAGGGCACCCCCTGGGGGGATCAATAACCAGTCAGACAATTTAATTATGACAGACAGGTTCCCACCCATTACATTTAATTATTGATTATATTTTCACCTAGGCTTTAAGCAGTTCAATTTTTATGTCCTAAGTCACATTTATTATAATAAGTTCATTAAAAGTTAAGTTTTAACGTCTATCAAATTTTAGATAAGAGTGCCCCAGCACAGAGTCTTTCTTTTTTCTTCCTTTGGTAAATATACATATAGAGTATAAGATGCTAGGGGTTCGGCGACCAATGGTGTTTGAAGCATAGGTTTTTAGAAGACTCACTAAACTTTAAAAAATATATATATGGGCGGAACAAAAAAGATTTTTGGGGAGTTTTTCAACAATTTATTTTAAAAAATGACATATATATAGTTTTAAAAAACAGCACATCTTAAATGAACATACATAATATCATATAGAATGTGTAGGGTGGGACTAAGCAAATGTCCTAAAAGGGCTAATAAAAAAGACTAATAAAAAATGTGTGTACCTACATAAAACACTAAGGGGGAACTTTTTTTGTAACCAACAAAAAGTAAAATAGAGTACAAGTTAAATAGAGACTGTAAAATGTATTTATATAAAAAATAAAATAAAAAATAGCTTATCTTAATATGGAGGGTCAATACAGGAGTACCCAACGCGTTTCGTCAATCTGACTTCATCAAGGGGTAAGTGTCAAATGAGGGAGACTGCCTTATATACCTGTCAGTATTAGGAATTCTAATTATGACATCATTTCCTGTTTAGGAATAATCACTGAATGTAACGACAATTAGTGGACTTAAAAGTGTAATAACACTATTGGAGCTAGTTCATACAGTATTATAGAGGCTTTTGATTCAATAAATCTAAAGAAACGGGCATGAAAAAGAGAGAACATAGTTTGTAAAGGCTCATTTCATTAAATTCGAGCACTTCCGCCACACTTCCTGTGTCAGCGGCTGTGCTCTGTGCCTGTGTTTCCACTCCACTCAAACTTTCTTGAAATGCTTGGGATCATACAAGTGTGGGCGCTGCAACATATGTAAATTCTTGAACCCGAACAGAAAGACATTCCATAGTTCAGGGGATACTCAGGAATACAAAATCAAAAGAATTTCTAAATTGCAATACCACATCCGTTATATACGTTTTGGAATGCACATGCAAGAAGAAGTATGTGGGAAAAACTAAGAGACAATTAAAATTGAGGATTCAAGAGCATGTCAGAAGTATTAAAAATAGAGTCGATACATCTTCTATACAGACATTTCATCCTGGAACATAATTCAAACCCAAAAGATATGTCTTTTAAGGTGATCGAACATGTACAGACTGGCGTGAGAGGCGGGGATCTGGCAAGCAAGCTTTCCCAAAGGGAAATGTATTGGATTTTCCACCTAAACACTATGCATCCTAAGGGGTTCAACGAAAGATACGAGATTGCACCATTTTTATGAAGGTCCAATCCACCTTCCCCTCCCTCCTTTTTTTCCTTTTTCTTTATTACCATTGTTAATCACATTGCCCATGTGCATTTCACTTTCACGTTAGCACTGAGATTAATAAAATAAATTTTATATGGAATGATGCCGTACTGATTACTGGGTTTCAAGCTGTTCGATACAGTCATACCACACTGGCTCCACGCCCAAATCCGTCTGATCTTGGAAGCTAAGCAGTGTTGGGCTTAATCAGTACCAAAAAGGTGACTACTTGGGAAGATTAAGTACTGTAAAAACAGATAAAAGACATCACCATATCGGAATGGTGTTAGCACGCACTCCTCTTTTTAATAATTGGTTAGAATGATAACTGTAACACAACTGTGAATATCCATATTAAATATGTACAACTACTGAATATATAAATGTATGTTATGTTGCACTTAGCTGCGCACTGGAAATTCTTATTTTTAGTTGCGTAGAAATTTATAGTATCTATCTCACAATTACCATTTGGCTATCATATATATATCCTCTTACAAGTATATACACTATGCACTGAATATTTCTGCACTATTAAGCACAAGGTATCACTATACTACTATAATCTGGATGGGAATTTTATACTATATTTTGTCTATGTAATTTTCTATGGAATAAATGAAAAGTGTTCCCTTTAAAACTTTGTCCCCATTAAGAGTAATGGTGGAAGTTTACACCCCAGTTAGAGCTAGTCTCTATAATTATAAATCAAGGATTCCTTTATTCAGTTAAATATCCCTGAGAATTCGTTATCTGCTCTTATTAATACGATCATACGAAAAATATCAAATATACAAATTTTTCTCCTTTGTGTCACTTCTTTTTTGAGCCGTGCTGACATGTATTAACAAAAGAATCCAATACACCTGTCCACAATTATGGTCCTCATATATGTGGCCGCCAGCAGTCTTAATTGAGAAAACCATCCACTCGAGGAACAGCCAATCATGAGTCCCAGGTGCAGCCTTGTGACCAAGTGACGCCACGCAGGCCGATACCGGAAGTAGGGCGTCTGGAGTAAAAAACCCTGGACAGAAGTGGGTCAGACCCCTGAATGACCGTCACCACATCCGAGATACCGGAAGTGGGGCGGAAACACAGGCGCAGAGCACGGCTGCTGACACAGGAAGTGTGGCGGAAGTGCTTGAATTTAATGAAATGAGCCTTTACATACTATGTTCTCTCTTTTTCATGCCCGTTTCTTTAGATTTATTGAATCAAAAGCCTCTATAATACTGTATGAACTAGCTCCAATAGTGTTATTACACTTTTAAGTCCACTAATAGTCGTTACATTCAGTGATTATTCCTTAACAGAAAATTGATGTCATAATTAGAATTCGTAATACTGACAGGTATATAAGGCAGTCTCCCTCGTTTGACACTTACCCCTTGATGAAGTCAGATTGACGAAATGCGTTGACCCTCCATATTAAGATAAGCTATTTTTTTTTTTATATATAAATACATTTTACAGTCTCTATTTAACTTGTATTCTATTTTACTTTTTGTTGGTGCTACAGCTTTTTACAAAAAAAGTTCCCCCTTAGTGTTTTATGTAGGTACACACATTTTTTATCTAATAGCCCAGATCTGTGACTCTGTGCCTGTGTGTATAATGTTGGGCATGGCTAGGAGCTCTCATTGGGTTAGCAGCAGGTCTATCACACCCAGTCCACAGCTGATTGGCCGAGAAACACCCGCCCACACAGGTTACTTCCAATGGGAGGCTCTGCCCTTTGGCTGCTGTGTGTTCCCAGAGCAGGATTAACAATGGGGCTGATGGAGCTGCAGCTCCAGGCCCACACCCCAAAATAGGCCAACTGCATCTGCAGCAACATACCCTCCAACAATTTACACATAACAATCGCTACAAATTCGAAAAGGGGGCATGGCCACAGGTACATTGGTGTGGCCACCCCCCTTTTCCTATACTTTCAATGGAAGTTTGGAGAGCCAAAAATCGGTAGACCAGAAAAAAAAGTTTCTGTACCTGCCAAAAAGGTACAGCTGGAGGGTATGCCTTAGCATCTGCAGCAAGTCTCTGCGCTGTAGATAGGGGGAAAAAAATCATTTTACTGCAGCGCCCTATGTCCTGCTGCCAGTCCGCCTGCCCCCTCCGGCATCAACAATCCCTACTCCCTAGCCACGGCGCAGGTGGAACAAAAGCTGCTGCGGCCACCGGCATAGATGTGTATGAAAGCGGCGCAGCAGAAGGCTTTAATAGCCCTCCCTGTGCCGCATACTCTCTGAGCCCGGAGCCTCCTCTGCGCGTCATGTCACAGAAGTGCCTCCCCGCCACAGCTACGCCCAGATCCCCAGAGGCCCTGACTCCGCAACACAGCACCTGGGCTGCCGGCCTTGAAGCCCTGAGATGGGTAATGTAATGGATAGAGTGGGTGATATCGCGGAGGGTAATGTCTGGACGCTGAATCAATGTAAAAGGTGACAGTGCTGTGCAGTGGGTGTGCAGTGTCACTAACACTGCACAGCACTCTCACCTCTTACAGTGATTCAGCGAGTCAGTCAGTTCTGCCAGCCATTCACTACTGTTAGCGCTGGGCACCGGTGTCCCAACATGCCGCATTACAGGGAAGTAGACGCACTTAATAAACTACACCTCCCAGCAGCCCGTAGCGCCAAAGCATTCCGTCCCTAAGGCCTGCTGGGAGCTGTAGTTTATTGAGTGCATCTTCTTCCTTGTAATGCCGCACGTTGGGACACCGGCGCTAACCATAGTGACTGGGTGCTTGGCTGCTGTGTGAATCTCCGGGAGAGCCACTGCCAAAGGGAGGACAGCAGCTTAGCTGCTTCCAGTAGGAGAAGCATTACCCACCCCTCCCCCACTCGCAGTACCACCGCGCCCCACCAGCAGCACCCTTCCCGTACAGTTGCACCTCACCTTGACAAAGGGGCAGGGATTGGCCCCAAAACATCGGCATCTATGAGTATTTAATACATGATTTTCTAGTCACGCCGTCTGAGTGCCACCTTTCTTTCCATGTTAAATATATATATATATATATATATATACACACACACACACACACACACATATATATATATTTATATACACACACACATACAGTATAATACAGCCAGCCTTACTTTTTTGGGGAGTCTGCTGGTGCTGGCAATACAATAGCGACCAATCAGTTCATGGCAACATGCTCCACATTGCTGCCAGAGAAGGGATCCCTCCTCCTTTTGTGCAGCCTGTGCGCCAAGCCAATGACAGAGCAGCAGGCTGCTTCTTCATACATTATTGTGTCTGTGCTGGGCTGCTGGCTGAAGCTGCTTAGCCGGTTGGCGGCTTTTTCTAGAGAGTGGAGATGGGACTCGGGAGCGCTGCAATGCAGATCAGATACTAAGAGAGATCCGATCTGTGGCGTGGCGGGGGGCCCGGAGTACTTACCCCCAGGGTCCCCACCACTTAATCCGGCTCTGGCTATATACTGTACTGTAAGTCTGTTTGTGTGGGCAGTCACTGGAGAGTTAGCAGGGAGTGCACCTTTAGCACCCCTCTCTGTGCCGGACATTACCTACCTGACTGCTCTGCTCCTAGAAATACTGTACTCCTGTGAATGCTCATTTTTGTAAACTGTACTTTATGTTATGAACTGCCAAAGGTTCTCCTATGTTAGAAGCATTGCACTGGCTGTGCCTTTTATGCTGAAATAAAAGCTTACTTGATTTGAAGTCAGTCTCCAGTGGTTACATGAAATCTACCCACTAAAAAGCACTCAGAATCTCTGCCCTCCCAGCACAGACCAAGGAACCACTTTATTGTTATATTTATATATTTATTGTTATATTACTGAGTTCCCCTACAAGATGAGGAGGTATGAGAGAGGAGTACAAAATATTTAGAATTATTTGTAGTGCCAACTACCTAGCGCAGGTTCTATAGCTCAGTTAGTCCAGTGTCCCCCAGTGGATGAAAGAGGGCTTTTAATATTTTTGTGAATTGTGTAAAAATAATAATAATAATAATAATAATAATAATAATATTTAAAAAAAAAAAAAAACCACATACATGCTGGTAGGTTTACTCAGAAAACTAATAACTATTGGAAGTAACTTATAAAGAGCAAGATATCTGTACACAAGGTATTTCACCTACTTTGTGGGTCATAACCGACAAGTGCACCCTCTCACTCCTCCATTGACCACATTCTTGGTCTATCTTAGGGGTAAATTTACTAGTTTCTAAAAAGGAAAAGTGGTGATGTTGCATCCTAGAAAATGATATACAGAATCTGATTGGTTGCTATGGGCAACATCACTTTATTTTTAGAACCTTTAGTAAATTTACCCCTTAGCATCTGACATGCATGATCATTATGGTTTTGTGGGCTGTACTTTGATCTTGCACAAATTAATATTGTAAGAAAAAAGGTATTGAACCGTGCTTATTTTGCATAGATTGGATTTTTCACTAATTCGATATCTGGAACTAGCTGCTGTATTCCTATTTTTTTATTATTTTTTTTGCACATGGGTGTTGAATAGATTTTAATTATACAGTAAGAAATATTTCTATTAGTGCTGACGAAATTTTGTTTAAAATTATACTAGTAGTCATGGCATACTATGAATATTGTAAGCCAGGGTAAAGGTCCTAAGTACTGGTACTCAAGCTGGTGTGTGATAATTGTAGGAATATCCATAATTCTTCTCCAGTGGCAGCTGCTGTCCCTGGGCTGGGGCCAGCCCAGACTCCCATTTGCTAGTTACACAGGAGTCTGGAGGTGGGTTTATACAGGAATGACACCTGAAGCTGAGTGCTGCATCCCGAGTGCAACTGTGGTTGTGAAACAGACAGTGCTGCTGATCCCTGGCGTCAGGCAGCCATCACACATACTACATGTAATATTAAAGATATGTTTAAATGTGTGGTCTGCACTGCAGCAAAGGGGCAGCAGCCGACACTACACTTATCTATATATGGCCACTGTCCAGGATAAAGGAGAGCAAATATGGAGGTGCACCCATGAGACTGGAACTGAGGTTAAACAATGAAAAAAAAAGGAAAAGTATTTTCGATTACTGAGGCACTCCACCTACAACTAAAATATAATGTAGCCTTTGAGGACCTCAAATCCACTTCGGTTGCATCAAAACTGATTTTGCCAGTTTGAAATTAATTTTAATTAACTTTCAACTAATTCTAAACTTTAAACCTGAAGTCCTAAGCATTCAAATTTATACAGTATAGTAGATCTCACACGTACGGCAACATTTTAGAGTTCATTTATAAGGATATCATGAATAAATTATATTAGAAGTTCGTTGTATAAATACTGTATAGACTATTAGTAGATATAGTTACAAATTTCCTTTCTTAAAATATTTTACGTTTAAATTCTGAGAGTCAAACTAAAAAAAATAAAATAAATCCTGATGTAAAGAAGTAGGCATGAAAGCAAACATGAACTGGTATATATGTGAAATGTGAAACAACTGAACTTACCCGTTGATCACCTCCTTCTCGACGTGGATCAAGTTTCTTTGCAAAATGTCTTAAGTTGTCATAATTATGAAAATTACAAAGAGATACCAAATCCTGTGAACAAAAACAAAATAGATTCTAGATTTTCTTTCCTAGTAACAAAGGTGCCGATTTCTGGGCCATGATTTTACAAGGTCTCTGCATATGGCATTCATTATTTTTTCACAATACAATTTAAAACTGTAAATAGAAAATTATGAATCTGAAACTAACATTAAGATTCTGAATGAAGAGAATCTATACAATAAGAAACTTAAGGGGGAATTCAATTAGCCATGGGATGTACCATTGTCTTTTAACTCTCAGGTTAAGTTCCTGGAGTTTTTCAATTATATCCCGTGGCAAGCCCCGCAGCTGACGTGTGGTAAGGCACAGATTCCAGGCTAAGTGCCCAGAGCTGTGCAACTGCTGTGCACTGTAAATTCGTTGTAGGCCCCGAGGGTGCACTTAATAGGAATTTCTGTTTGCACCCTCCTGAGGTACAAGCAGAAAGCTGCGTTAAGTGCAGGTCTTTCAAAAGTGACTGTTGGTAATACACTGTGGCCAGCTAGGTGGTCTGGAAAATGTGATCTTATTTATCAGTACTGACCCAAAATGACACAACAATTCCTTTTTGAGAAGTAAATACTGTTGTTCCTTTCTTTCCTTTGAAAAGTCAGTATGACACTTACATAATACTTTTTATTCGCATGCACGTAAAGGTATTTATGTCCCAAATCTATAGAATGGTGTTACTTCAAACATTCTCCCCTCTGTGGAAATGACACATTACATTTCCATCATGCATTCACAAAAAGGTTTCTTTATACGTATAGCATTACAGTATCTGGAGAAGTGTAGCCTTAATACTTTTCAAGATATATGTGAGTCAGAATACGTAGAAAAAAAAGAAATGAATTCATCCACACATACAAACTTATACACTTATACACTGGACAGGAAGGTAGTGAGGGTGAAAAGGATACCCAAAAGCTGGAGGGAGATTAAATAGCCATCCATGTCGGGTGGTATTCATGTGACCGCCGATCAGCTGACCTACAGTCACATGACCTCCTCCACCATCCCGACGGCTCGCTATCCCGATGGTCGGCATGCCGACCAACAGGGACTATTTCCACTCGTGGGTGTCCACGACACCCATAGAGTGGGAATAGAACCTGTGGCGACCGCAGGTCGCCCCCGAGCCCGCAGCGTGGCGAGCGCAGCGAGCACGCAAAGGACTTGCTGCACTCGCCCCTCCGCGCCGGGATCCCGGCGTCGGTATGCTGCCGGGATCCCGGCGTCGGTAAGCTGACCGGCGGTCTCCTGACCGCCGGTCAGCCGTACTACACCCATCCATGTCCCCCGTGCTGCATCTTATGGGTAAAGCACAGAGTATCCTCCGTTGCAGCGACCAGGTCTGAATTAGGCCCATAGATAGGTATTAGCAATGTAAGCCATTAAACAAGTAGCAGTATAACACAATCCTCTACCATGGTATAATTAATATGAATGATTAAGGTGAAAGTGCAGTGGGATTCTTGTCCTAATAATCCAAGGGAAAGCCCAACTGAACTGTGTATATTGCTAAATTACATACGTAATAAAAATTAGAGAAAGGGAGGAAAGTGAGAAAGCAGTCGTACTTTCATCTTTTACAAAACATAATTATAAACCCTAATAAAAACAACACTAATCATACTGCCTATTATTAATCCTACAGTTAGGGGGTTAAGCAAAACCACTAGCGGGATTAAGCTAAAGAAGGCTTAATGGGTGGCGCACTCTTTTGGTATTGTTTATTGAATTAGTTAGAACTTAACTTTTATTTCTGTTATTTTAAAATAGATTTATTTTTGACAGGCATGACATAGGACAAATGTTTGTTTGCCTGGGAAAAAATATACAATGTTAGTTAAAATACTTTCCCTGTTGCTATTAGTATTTAAGATACAAATATTACAGGAACAGAGCAGTCCTCTCTAACCCTAAACTTGTTCAATCTAACCTATAACTATGGTTTTTCTTGGGGCTTATATGTGGGAATTTCCAAATAATTTCTTTCTTATATCAATTTCTCCCTAACAGAACTCCTCCCTTTAAGAGGGTATATAAGGGAAACCGTTTTCATTACTGTAAGCAAAAGTGAAAACATAAAAATGATCTATTAAGCAGGTTTGAGTGATCCTTTTTAAATAAAATTCTGATCCCCATACAACCAGTCTTAGGCTGCTCCCTGCAGAACGCTTATACAGCATGCACTCGTAGTTATTTATAATTATTTATGCGTTATGGCCTGAAATATTCCCTGTGGTTAGAATAATCTCAAAGGCACAAAAGAATAATATAACATGGTAAATGCACAAGTAATAAAGTTGCCTTCCGGCACATGGGACAACAGTAGAAAGGGAATCTCACTCACGTTATTAAGCAAGCGTCTTTGATCCTTGTTCTGTGTTAGATTTGGGTGGGTTATTTTGTTTCTGTGCAGGGTAAATACTGGTTGCTTTATTTTTAAACTGCAATTCTGATTTCAGATTGAACACACCCCACCCAAATCTAACTCTCTCTGCACATGTTATATCTGCTCCTCCTGCAGTGCACATGGTTTTGCCCAACTGCTAACAAATTTGCTGCTGCAATCAGATCTGAATTAGGCCCTTTGTTCTGTGTATATAGTATTAGGCATTAGTTCACTGTGCAATAGAAAGACTTGCTATACTTCTAGTCCATGACACAATTTGGATCATCTTAATAATTATTTTTGCTCAGTATTCACTACTGAAAGACAGGGGAAGGGGCCAAAGTTAAGTTGCAGGGATATTCAAAAAAATGAAACAAGTACATTTACAGAGAAGGTCCTAAGAGAACTCTCAAAGCTGAAAGTGGATAAATCAATGGGGCCAGATGGATTACATCCAAGGATACTAAAACAGCTTAAAGGGGTGCTGGTAGCACAATTAACAGAATTAATTAACCAGTCAATAGCTACAGAAATCATTGCAGAGGACTGAAAAAGAGTGAATGTAGTCCCACTGCACAAAAGTGGAAGCAAGGAAGAGGCAAGCAACTACCGACCAGTGAGCCTTACATCAGTAGTAGGGAAATTGATGGAAACACTCTTAAAGAGTTGTAGATTATCTCAACTCCACCAATTTACAGGATCCCAAACAGTATGAATTCACTGGGGGAGATCATGTCAAACAAATCTTATTGACTTTTTTGACTGTGTGACTAAAGTAATAAATAAAGGTGGAGCCGTAAATATAGCTTATCTAGACTTTAGTAAGGCTTTGACACTGTCCCACATTGCAGACTGCTAAATAAATTCGAAAGGTTGGGATTGGATACTAAGATGGTAAGATCTTGGTTGCAGGATAGAAAACAGAGAGTTGTAGTAAATGGAGTGCATTCACAGGAGGAAAAAATTACCAGTGGAGTACCCTAGTGATCTGTACTTGGAGCAGTGCTTTTTAATATCTTTATTGGTCACATTGCAAATGGCATTAAAGGGAAAGGGTACCTTTTTTTTTTACAGATGACTCAAATGTATGCAACAGGGTAGACACACCAGGAGGGGTAAAACAAATGATTGAGGATCTAGGTAGACTAGAGGAATAGTCAAGAGAATGGCAATTACAGTTTAATACCAAAAAATGAAAAAATGATGCACTTGGGTCTCAAAAATACAAAGCTAAATATAGTATAGTGTAAATACAGTTGCAAGAAAAAGTATGTGAACCCTTTGGAATTTCCTGGATTTCTGCATAAATTGGTCATAAAATGTGTTCTGATCTTCATCTAGGTCACAATAGACAAACACAGTCTGCTGAAACTAATACCACACAAACAATTATATGTTCTCATGTTTTTATTGAACACACCAGGTAAACATTCACAATGCAGGGTGGACAAAGTATGTGAACCTCTAGGCTAATGACTTCTCCAATAGCTAATTCGAGTCGAGTCAGCCAACCTGGAGTCCAATCAATGAGACGAGATTGGAGGTGTTGGTTAAAGCTGCCCTGTCCTATAAAAAAAACACACCAGTTTTGACTTTGCAAATCTCAAGAAGCATTGCCTGATGTGAACCATGCCATGCAGAAAAGAGCTCTCAGAAGACCTACGATTAAGAATTGTTGACTTGCATAAAGCTGGAAAGGGTTACAAAAGTATCTCTAAAAAGCCTTGATGTTCATCAATCCACGGTAAGACAAATTGTCTATCAATGGAGAAAGTTCAGCACTGTTGCTTCTATGCCTAGGAGTGGGCGTCCTGTAAAGATGACTGCAAGAGCACAGTGCAGAATGCTCAATGAGGTGAAGAAGAATCCTAGAGTGTCAGCTAAAGACTTACAGAAATCTCTGGCACATGCTAACATCTCTGTTGACGAATCTACCATACGTAAAACACTGAACAAGAATGGAGTTCATGGGAGGATACCACGGAGGAAGCCACTGCTGTCCAAAAAAACCCATTGCTGCATGTTTGAAGTTTGCAAAGAACACCTGAATGTTCCACAGCACTACAGGTAAAATATTCTGTGGACAGATGAAACCAAAGTTGAGATGTTTGGAAGAAACACACAACACTGTGTTGAGAAAAAAAGGCACAACAACATCAAAACCTCATCCCAACTGTGAAGTATGGTGGAGGGGGGCATCATGGTTTGGGGCTGCTTTGCTGCCTCAGGGCCTGGACAGATTGCGATCATCAACGGAAAAATTAATTCCCAAGTTTATCAAGACATTTTGTAGGAGAACTTAAGGCCATCTGTCCACCAATTGAAGCTCAACAGAAGATGGGTGATGCAACAGGACAACGACCCAAAGCACAGAAGTAGATCAACAGGAGAATGGCTTCAACAGAAGAAAATATGCCTTCTGGAGTGGCCCAGTCAGAGTCCTGACCTCAACCCGATTGAGATGCTGTGACATGACCTCAAGAGAGCGATTCACACCAGACAACCCAAGAATATTGCTGAACTGAAACAGTTTTGTAAAGAGGAATGGTCCAAAAATCACTATTTCAGTTGACTTTAAGGCGTGTAAGCAATGTAACAAAGCAATGAGAAAGGCTAGTCAGAGGCTTAGTTGCACAGGGAGAGGAATCAGCAGCAGAAAGAAGTAATAATGCCACTGTATAGGTCAGTGATGGGGAACCTTTGGCACTCCAGCTGTTGTTGAACTACACATCCCAGCATGCCCTGCTACAGTTTTGCTATTTGGCCATGCTAAAACTGTAGCAGGGCATGCTGGGATGTGTAATTCAACAACAGCTGGAGTGCCAAAGGTTCCCCATCACTGGTATATGTCACTGGTACAGACTCATATAGAATATTGTGTTCAATTCTGGAGGCCATATCTTCAGAAGGATATTAATACATTAGAGACAGTACAAAGAAGGGCAACTAAAATGGTGCATGGTCTACATCACAAAAAATACCCAGAAAGACTAAACAAAATCGCAATATGTATAGTTTGGAGCAGAGAAGGGAAAGGGTGGACATGATAGAAACTTTCAAATATCAAGGGTTTTAAAGTCCAGGAGGGAAACATTCTTCCAATGAAGAGAAGTATTAGAACACGAGGACATGCACTGAAACTAGAGGGAGGTAGGTTCAGGGGAAATTTTAGGAAAAAAATACTTCACAGGAAGAGTAGTGGACAAGTGGAATAGTCTCCCATCAGAGGTGGTAGAGGCTAAGACAGTAGAGCAATTTAAACATGCATGAGATAGACATAAGGATACCCTTACAAAGAAATAAGGATCAATTAAAGTTTGAGGTAAAAATATGGTAAAAGGGCAGACTATATGGGCCAAGTGGTTCTTATCTGCAGTCACATTCCATGTTTCTATGTCTATCTCCTTAAGTGTAATGGTGGGAATGAGTATGTGGGGAGAACGGGAAAATGCAAAACGAATGGCTAGCTGAGCACCTAAGAAATGTAAAGGGCTATGATTAACATAGTGTTTCTTTGCATTTTAAAGAAAAACATAATTGCAATAGTAAAGATTTGAGAAGCTTCTGCGGTATAAAGTGGTCAAAACACATCTGGAGAGCTAAGAATACAGAATAATCTCTGACTTAGTTAGAAATGAGAACGATATATCAATTTACAACTTAATGGGTTAAACATGGAGTTCGACTATAAATAGTTTATATACAGTTGTGCTCATAAGTTTACATACCCTAGCAGAATTTGTGATTTTCTGTCCATTTGTCAGAGAATATGAATGATAACTCACAAACTTTTCTTTCCTGATTAGTGGTTGGGTGAAGCCATTTATTGTCAAACAACTGTATTTACTCTTTTTAAATCATAATGACAAACAGAAACTACCCAAATGACCCTGATCAAAAGTTTACATACTCCAGTTTTTAATACCGTGTATTGCCCCCTTTAACATCAATGACAGCTTGAAGTCTTTTGTGGTAGTTGTGGATGAGGCTCTTTATTTTCTCAGATGGTAAAGCTGCCCATTCTTCTTGGCAAAAAGGCTCCAGTTCCTGTAAATTATTGGGCTGTCTTGCATGAACTGCACGTTTGAGATCTCCCCAGAGTGGCTCAATGATATTGAGGTCAGGAGACTGAGATGGCCACTCCAGAACCTTCACTTTATTCTTCTGTAGCCAATGACAAGTCGACTTGGCCTTGTGTTTTGGATCATTGTCATGTTGGTACGTCCCATGCGCAGCTTCCGGGCTGATGAGTGCAAATTTTCCTCCAGTATTTTCTGATAACATGCTGCATTCATCTTGCCATCAATTTTGACCAAGTTTCCAGTGCCTTTGTAGCTCACACATCCCCAAAACATCAGCGATCCACCTCCGTGTTTCACAGTAGGAATGGTGTACCTTTCATCATAGGCCTTGACTCCTCTCCAAATGTAACGTTTATGGTTGTGGCCAAAAAGTTAAATTTTGGTCTCATCACTCCAAATGACTTTGTTCCAGAAGTTTTGAGGCTTGTCTCTGTGCTGTTTGGAGTATTGTAAGCGGGATGCTTTGTGGCATTTGCGTAGTAATGGCTTTCTTCTGGCGACTCGACCATGCAGCCCATTTTTCTTCAAATGCCTCCTTATTGTGCATCTTGAAACAACCACACCACTTTTTTTCAGAGAGTCCTGTATTTCAGCTGAAGTTATTTGTGGATTTTTCTTTGCATCCAGAACAATTTTCCTGGCAGTTGTGGCTGAAATTTTTGTTGGTCTACCTGACCGTGATTTGGTTTCCACAGAATCCCTCATTTTCCACTTCTTAATTAGAGTTTGAACACTGCTGATTGGCATTCTCAAGTGCTTGGATATCTTTTTATATCCCTTTCCTGTTTTGTACAGTTCAATTACCTTTTCCCGCAGATCCTTTGACAATTCTTTTGCTTTCCCCATGACTCAGAATCCAGACACGTCAGTGCAGCACTGGATGAAAGATGCAAGGGTCTTTCAGGAGTCCAGAAACTCACTGACCTTTTATACACACACACTGATTACAAGCAAACAGGTCACAGGTGAGGATGGTTACCTTTAGTAGCCATTCAAACCCGTTTGTGTCAACTTGTGTGCATGTTATCAGACCAAAATCTCCAGGGTATGTAAACTTTTGATCAGGGTCATTTGGGTAGTTTCTGTTGTCATTATGATTTAAAAAGAGTAAACACAGTTGTTTGACAATAAATGGCATCACCCAACCACTAACCATGAGTGAAAGAAAAGTTTGTGAGTTATCATTCATATTCTCTGACAAATTACCAGAAAATCACAAATTCTGCTAGGGTATGTAAACTTATGAGCACAACTGTAATTGCTTTTATGTATGGAATATACTGTAACATCTATGAACAAGGAGATTCTGTACTAGTTTGTTCTTTTTCGTTTCCGCTTTTTCTCCCCCCAGCTATTCCAGCCTATTGTGGAGGATCAATAATAAGCAGAATGATAAGAGTGGTTTTTTATTAGAGTTTTTAATGATGTTTTGCAAATGATGAAAGTATGTCTGGTTCCTCCCTTTCCCCCCTTTCTCTAATTCTTATTAAGTTTGTAATTGACAGTATACATGATTCAGTTGGGCTTTACCTTGGATGATTGAAACGTGAATCCCACTGTACTTTCACCTTAATCATGTACATTGATTATAACATGGTAGAGGATTGTGTTATACTGCTACTTGTTTAATCGCTTACATTTGCTACTACCTGTCTATATTATAGCAATACTGAATGCATTACTTCTGTGAAGGCGAGATGCTGATACGATTTAAAAGCAATCTGATTGGTTTCCACTCATCAAGTAAACATGCTAGTGTAAGAAAAAATTACTGCTAAAAAGCGCCAATGACAGGGTTATGAATATTAATTGTTAATCTCACGTTCGCTGCTGTAAAAGGCAATGTGTATGCCTTTAATCAGATGTAGAAACAAAGGGATAAAGAACAGCAGCGCTCGTGGGAAACAAAACTTCAAAGACGAGTGCAGAGCTGATAAAATGAAATCATTTAATATGACATTTTAACATCACACAATAAAAACATAATAAAACTGATTGAATAAGGATTACTTAATCACTGGATGACCGCAATGGAGTTCAGAAGTTGAGAAAAAACGTTACATAGAAACCAGTCTGCAGAGTCTCTATGATGAGTAACCAGACTGTGGTTGTTATCCTTAATGTGCAAGCAGACTGGATACAATAATATCAGGTGGCAACTTGTAGCATGTGCCATAAATAATAAAAATAAAGTGTTACAGAGTATCTCACCACATGGATATATAATATCGATAGAAGTTGAATGGTGAGGCTCCCGAAGCGAATGGTTAGGTAGCAATATAGTGTCCACTGAGTAGCTGGTGTATAACACGACAGATGAAAGGTGCAGTACCAAGGCAGGTATTTAAATACCTCTCCCGTGGGCTGGCTGACTCGAGCGTCCTCGGGTAAAGTCTGCTGTTATGCCCACTATTGTGATGTGAGGGAGGGATGAGCCCGTAGCAGGCTTGCCAGAATGCGCCGGAAAACACCCAGTTTTCTGCTCTCAAATGAGGTAGAAGTGCCGCTTCAATATTGGGGGGAGCGCTGGTGATGGAGCTGTAACAGCCGTGCGGATGTCCCAGTGACAAAAAAGAGGGAGGAGTCCTGACTAGTTTTGTCACGGATCACGTGACTTTTTCAAAGGCATACAGCCCTTAACAGCTTACATCACATATGGAGCTCGTTAGTGATATTGTCAGTGACATTAACCCTATTAGTATCAGCTCTGCACAAAGCTGTTTCTCAGTAATCAGATAGTAAAAAAACCATATATATATACACATCAAAATAAATCATATAGAAAAAATAATACCAATATAAAAAATAAAATTAAGTATTGTGGTTGTAAGGAGAACGTCAATAGGAGACATATGATGTATTTATGTTAGCAAAAATTACTGTCAATTGAGGAAACAGAGGAAATGTTAGTACAAACTATTAAAACAGGAGACAGAAAATCAAGATTGGAGATTGCCGCGTTAAAACCTAACAGTATTTCTGAAATACGATCAGAGAGATTGTATATTCAAACCTTTTGTCATGTATAATAATAATAATGCCAAAGGATTCATATTCATTTTACCACAAGTAATAACATAAACAATGCAAGTATAAATAGAAGACACCTCTCTAAATTAACCATGAATTCTTGTGATTTAGTAATGGCTTCCTCAGCTAAAGGGTAAGGCTGATGGCCATTTATATCGCAATAAGCATATTATCAATGTGTATATGCATACAGAGTGGACGCAGTCATTCAATGTGGATGGAACAATCATTGATGTATACATATAGAGGAATAAATAATCTGTTTTAGCCGATTAGTAACTGGGAAAAGTAGCATCATATATAAACTGATAAAAGAAGTTTTAACCCTTGATATATTGCTAGTGTGGGTGGAACAGACCGGATCATTATATATAAATATGAGATGCCTTATGTTGTATAGTTATATGTGACATTGTGTAGTTAAATTCATGGTAGCATAATCATTTTCAATTTACATGCAGAATTACAATATATCCCAGTATAGTTTGAGGTATTAGAAATAGAATGCTGGTTTTAGGGACACTGATAGGTTGAAGCAGTACAACGTGGTCATCAAACTCTGGGATGAAAAGCCCAGTCAAGGAGCATTGCTGTCAGCAGCCGCGGCACAACTCAAAGAGGACGCAGGTCCCGGCTGTTGCCAGGCGACCGGGACACTGCGCCTCCTTCGGCTTCCGGGTCTCACTCAGCATCGCCGCCGCAGGGGTGCCTGGGAGCCGCCAGGCGCCTAGCGTCCCTGTTGGTCAGTAATTAACATTTGTAGTTTCACATGCAGCAGGGCACAAGGTTGCTCATTAGGATATATGAGTTTGGATTGGTCACACAACAAAAATACTCCCGCACCAGTAAAGATGAATTGACTGGTTGTTCTCTTTCCCTTTTCTTAGAAGCATTCTGTGATATATATAATACCTTTAACATTACTAGTCAGTAGTGCTACCGATAGCTTAGAAACTATAACACACACACACACACACACACACACACACACACACACACACACACACACACACACACACTGTTATCTGGGTGCACTGAGAACCTCACAATTAATATTGAATAATAACTTATATTAGCATAATTTTAAAGTACATCAATTTTTAGTTAAATTTAAGTTTTAGTCTGAAGATAATTCTTCCAATAAAGGCATTATAGCCCCTGCTGATATGTTTTAAATTGTATTTGTATGATCCTGTTAATGTCTCAGTTTAATTCTGTTTTATCTCCCCAGGAAATCATAGCTCTCATAAAGTGGAGCTCAAGACATTACATAATGATACAATTTGTGTAATTTTCCATTTACAATAAACAGTATCACATTAATGTATCAGAAGTAAATAACATTTTATTGTAATGTGATACATAACTACCACATTTATCTCTATTACCACAGCCTCATTTCATTACTGTGTCTCTCCCTGGCCTCTTTAATCTTTGTACATTGGGGGTCATTCCGAGTTGTTCGCTCGCAAGCTGCTTTTAGCAGCTTTACACACGCTAAGCCGCCGCCTACTGGGAGTGAATCTTAGCTTATCAAAATTGCGAACGAAAGATTAGCAGAATTGCGAATAGACACTTCTTAGCAGTTTCTGAGTAGCTCCAGACTTACTCGGCATCTGCGATCAGTTCAGTCAGTTTCGTTCCTGGTTTGACGTCACAAACACACCCAGCGTTCACCCAGACACTCCTCCGTTTCTCCAGCCACTCCCGCGTTTTTCCCAGAAACGGTAGCGTTTTTTCGCACACACCCATAAAACGGCCAGTTTCCGCCCAGAAACACCCACTTCCTGTCAATCACATTACGATCACCAGAACGAAGAAAAAACCTCGTAATGCCGTGAGTAAAATACCTAACTGCATAGCAAATTTACTTGGCGCAGTCGCACTGCGGACATTGCGCATGCGCATTAGCAACTAATCGCTCCGTTGCGAGAAAAAAATAACGAGCGAACAACTCGGAATGACCCCCATTGTCTCAGCTCACTTAGTCTGCCTTCATACCCATTCCTAGTCCCAGTCTTTCTCTTCTTGTCTTTGTCTTTTCTACTGACAGATAACTCTGGTCATCTCGGGGGTAAGCTCGTACTGTTGCCAGTGGCATAAGTCCTGGTGGGCATTCCAGTACCGGTAGGCGCACAAAACCTTAAGGGAAAAGCGGCTCTTATAGGCAAGAAGACCTGCTGGAGCACTTTAGGAGTCTCATCCCAGGTGTCTGGGGTTATAGTCCTGAAGATCCAAGGTTATTTGTCCAGAAGACAATCAACCTTCCAAATCTGCCCTACTTATTGTCAGTCACCGCAGTCTCCACGCCAGTCCACCCAGGAACTTTACTCAAATCATAACAATTGCAACATATCTTGATAAAGAGAAAGAACTCTGAAACACGTTTGTCAGAAGGATACTAGCTGAGTCTGGTGACTCCGAGCTGGGTTCAGGTTGGATGGCGGACTCTCCGTGCTGTTTAGACTGAGTCTTGGGTTAACACTGAGGTAGTGGCTGGATTTGGTGACTGAGTGCCTAGTTCTGATTGAAAGCCAATCTCTCCGGGATGAAGTGGGCTGGTTGAATGAAGTTCCTTTGCATGAAGTGTATGATAATGAAGACGAAGATTATGAAGATAAGGAGGATGAGCCGGAACTGAGGGTCCGAACTGATGACTACAGAAGAGACGTAGGAACCGATATGCCGTGATCCGTGGCTGTGTCGACACGCGCGGGCTGGACAGTGACAGAGGCGACTATGGCAGATCGGCGCTGGCAGTTGGACTTACACGGTGCTGTACGAGACCCAGAAGAGTAAGGACCAAACGGGTAGAGACTCTGGAGATGGAGTTTGTTAAATTAAATGGAACCAGGAACAAGAGGCAAAACTCTGGAAACTGGGAGTCAGAGAACTAGCTTGCAAACAGGCTGCAGAAGACATTGCACTGACATCAGAATACCCCAGAATGCTCAAAGAAATACCCTGCCCTTACCTGGGATTAGTTGTAGCAGGATTAGATTAGCAGGAGCATGCCTCTGATTGGCCCAGCAGAATCATGTGGTGAGCACCAAAATGGTGGCTCCATGAGCCCGATGCTGCATGTACACAGCCGCTCAGAGATTACTCTGCACCCTGGCCCCATGCCGCACGTCAGCCGTCCACTTGCTCGTGTCAGCCGCCTCTGCCTGTCACAGCACCACCGAGGGAACGTCCACAGCACGCAGACAGTTAAGCTTCGGCTCCCTGCCCCACTGACCATGACAACGTTGAGGCTGCAAGTCAGGATGGACTGAAGGAGAGTGAACGGGACACTGAACTATGAGGACATGCTGTGCTTTACCATCTGCTTCACCCGTAAACTGCAACATGGGGACACGCACAGCGATTCCATCTTCAACCATAATTCAGGTATCCCCTTTTCACCTCCATCATCTGCCTGTCCAGTATATATGTTTGTTCTTATGGATTTACCCATATATATATATATATATGGTTGTGATTCTTGGATAATACATTGTTTCTACACCAGTCCCTGAGTGCCGCCGTCTTTGTTCTCTTTCTACCAATGACTTACTGAGGGCACCGGGGCACATTATTCTTCAAGGGAGTGCTGGGTTACAAGTTCCTATATATATATATATATATATATATATACTGTATATATATATACACATATATACACACACACACACACACACACACACACACACACATATATGTATATATATACAATGTTACAAAGAAGAGGCGGCACTCAGAGACTGTAGTGGTCAAAATTGTATTCCACACAAACGGTCCCACACAAAGGGACCGTTTTTGTGGAATACAATTTTGACCACTACAGTCTCTGAGTGCCGCCTCTTCTTTGTAACATTGTTCTACTTGCATTGGGAAGGCACCGGAGCAACGTTGTCTTTTGAGGAGGGAGTGCCAGTCCGCATTAACTCATATATATATATATATATATATATATATATATATATAAGTACACATACACATATTTGGATGAATACATTTCTTTTTTTTTTTTAATACGGATCCTGACTCGCATATATCATGAAGAGTATTGAGGATACACTTCTCCACATACTATGAAGCTGGATAAAGAAACCTTTATGTGAATGCATGACAAAAATTTAATGTGTCATGTTCATAGAGGGGTGAACGTTTAAAGTAACACCATTCTATAGACTGGGAACAAAAAAAATAAGATTTTACTCACTGGTAAATCTATTTCTCGTAGTCCGTAGTGGATGCTGGGAACTCCGAAAGGACCATGGGGAATAGCGGCTCCGCAGGAGACTGGGCACAACTAAAAGAAAGCTTTTAGACTACCTGGTGTGCACTGGCTCCTCCCACCATGACCCTCCTCCAAGCCTCAGTTAGGATACTGTGCCCGGAAGAGCTGACACAATAAGGAAGGATTTTGAATCCCGGGTAAGACTCATACCAGCCACACCAATCACACCGTATAACTCGTGATACCATATCCAGTTAACAGTATGAAACATAACTGAGCCTCTCAACAGATGGCTCAACAATAACCCTTTAGTTAACAATAACTATGTACAAGTATTGCAGACAATCCGCACTTGGGATGGGCGCCCAGCATCCACTACGGACTACGAGAAATAGATTTACCGGTGAGTAAAATCTTATTTTCTCTAACGTCCTAGTGGATGCTGGGAACTCCGAAAGGACCATGGGGATTATACCAAAGCTCCCAAACGGGCGGGAGAGTGCGGATGACTCTGCAGCACCGAATGAGAGAACTCAAGGTCCTCCTCAGCCAGGGTATCAAATTTGTAGAATTTAGCAAACGTGTTTGCCCCTGACCAAGTTGCAGCTCGGCAAAGTTGTAAAGCCGAGACCCCTCGGGCAGCCGCCCAAGATGAGCCCACTTTCCTCGTGGAATGGGTTTTTACTGATTTAGGATGCGGCAATCCAGCCACAGAATGCTCCAGCTGAATTGTGCTACAAATTCAGCAAGCAATAGTCTGCTTAGAAGCAGGAGCACCTATTTTGTTGGGTGCCTACAGGATAAAAAGCGAGTCAGTTTCCCTGACTCCAGCCGTCCTGGAAATATAAATTTTTAAGGCCCTGACTACGTCCAGTAACTTGGAATCTTCCAAGTCCCTAGTAGCCGCAGGCACTACAATAGGTTGGTTCAAGTGAAAAGCTGATACCACCTTAGGGAGAAACTGGGGACGAGTCCTCAATTCTGCCCTATCCATATGGAAAATCAGATAAGGGCTTTTACATGACAAAGCCGCCCATTCTGACACACGCCTGGCCGAAGCCAAGGCCAATAACATGACCACTTTCCACGTGAGATATTTCAAATCCACAGTTTTAAGTGGCTCAAACCAATGTGATTTTAGGAAACTCAACACCACGTTGAGATCCCAAGGTGCCACAGGAGGCACAAAAGGGGGCTGAATATGTAGCACTCCCTTTACAAATGTCTGAACTCCAGGCAGTGAAGCCAGTTCTTTCTGGAAGAAAATCGACAGAGCCGAAATCTGGACCTTAATGGAACCCAAGTTTAGGCCCATAGTCACTCCTGACTGTAGGAAGTGCAGAAAACGACCCAGCTGAAATTCCTCTGTTGGGGCCTTCCTGGCCTCACACCACGCAACATATTTTCGCCAAATACGGTGATAATGGTTTGCGGTTACTTCTTTCCTGGCTTTTATCAGCGTAGGAATGACTTCCTCCGGAATGCCCTTTTCCTTTAGGATCCGGAATTCAACCGCCATGCCGTCAAACGCAGCCGCGGTAAGTCTTGGAACAGACAGGGCCCCTGCTGTAGCAGATCCTGTCTGAGCGGTAGAGGCCATGGGTCCTCTGATATCATTTCTTGAAGTTTTGGGTAACAAGCTCTTCTTGGCCCATCCGGAACCACGAGTATCGTTCTTACTCCTCGTTTTCTTATTATTCTCAGTACCTTTGGTATGAGAGGCAGAGGAGGGAATACATAAACTGACTGGTACACCCACGGTGTCACTAGAGCGTCCACAGTTATTGCCTGAGGGTCCCTTGACCTGGCGCAATATCTAGTTTTTTGTTTAGGCGGGACGCCATCATGTCCACCTGTGACCTTTCCCAACGGTTTACCAACAGTTGGAAGACTTCTGGATGAAGTCCCCACTTTCCCGGGTGTAGGTCGTGTCTGCTGAGGAAGTCTGCTTCCCAGTTGTCCACTCCCGGAATGAACACTGCTGACGGTGCTAAGACGTGATTTTCCGCCCATCGGAGAATCCTTGTGGCTTCTGCCATCGCCATCCTGCTTCTTGTGCCGCCCTGTCGGTTTACATGGGCGACTGCCGTGATGTTGTCTGATTGGATCAGTACCGGCTGGTTTTGAAGCAGAGATCTTGCCAGACTTAGGGCATTGTAAATGGCCCTCAGTTCCAGAATATTTATGTGTAGGGATGACTCCTGACTTGACCAAAGTCCTTGGAAATTTCTTCCCTGTGTGACTGCCCCCCAGCCTCGAAGGCTGGCATCCGTGGTTACCAGGACCCAGTCCTGTATGCTGAATCTGCGGCCCTCTTGAAGATGAGCACTCTGCAGCCACCACAGTAGAGATACCCTGGTCCTTGGAGACAGGGTTATCAGCCGATGCATCTGAAGATGCGATCCCGACCACTTGTCCAAGAGGTCCCACTGAAAGGTTCTTGCATGGAACCTGCCGAATGGAATTTTGCTTCTAGGAAAAGAAGAAAAAGTGACCTTGGGTGGGAGCACTCATTCCCGGAGAGTTATTTGCAGATATGATGTCTGTATGAGTAGTAATGTGATAATGAGAAGATTAAAACATAACTTTTAATAGTCTATATATAAAAGGCTAGGTACACTAATGGAGTTTACTGAAATTTTTTTTCTTGTTTAAAAAAACACAAGATACCCAATTTAATAATGAGATGGCTGTAAACTTTCTAAGCCATACATAAAGTTAAATCTGCGAACATATTGATGGATTGTTACTGTGATAATTCAGTATCTAGCAAGCAAATGCCCATCCCTCCGTGGGTTCAGTGCAGACACCAATTCAATTCCACTGGAGACCCACAACACCTGGTATTCCTAAGTGGTCTCCCACTGAAGTACTGACCAGGCCCAACACTGTATCGTCTCCAAGATCGGACGGGATTGGGCATACCCAGTGTGGTATGGTAGTGGGTGACGTATGGAAAAGGGCAGAGAGTGCAACTGATTGCGGGATGTGTGTTATTGTGCCAGTTTTAGCCAAATACAATCCTCCTTATTAGATAAATTTGTTGACCGTCATTGCACCAATTTAGCGACCCAAACACATGGGTATGCAGAGGTTAAATCATATGGTCAACAAGAGTTGATAGCATAAGCCTCTGTTGTTATTGTTCGTGGCGTGAGGCAAAACAAAAAGAGTAGCCTATTATAATTTAAGGCATGTGTAAAGAACAAACACAGAATTCCAATGAACCAAATGTTTGTTATTGCAGATTAAATCTGTCCGTCAGGAAAGCAAAAATTGAATAGTATCAACGATGGAAGGATTAGCTAAATTAGCACACAGATACATAGGTAGATGTGCTTTAAAGGAATATATATTTGCTGCAATAGGTTTAGACAGTGCAAACCATGAACACTCGCATACCAGCAGCTGATATAACCAACACAATTGTTGCCATAAATTTGACATAAGCTGATACTTAGAAGCCAAATGTAATTTTTTAAAAAGAAAAAGCACACATCGTTGCAGCTACCACTGCCCTGCACTATGTTATAATTATATACTCAATTTACATTTTTTAAGCATACAAAACAGCCTAAACAATTTACAGGCAAAAATTAGTGGCTAAATGCCACAAGTAATAGTGCAGTTAGTCATAGATAGCACCTATGATAAATTATTGTGTGCTTGACAAAGCAAAAAAACTGCTATTTTCCGTATATAAAACATGAAAAGCAGCTCAAGTGATTATCAGACAAAGAATTGGCAACTAAATATCACGGGTAGCGGTGTAACTAATAGTGCACAACACCTGCAGTTGATGATTCTAAGCATATACTTGCACCTCAAAACCAGCAAAATAAGGTTGCCCAAATAAATATTTGGCTTAATGGTGATGGTGGGGGCAGTGAGCAGGGGGGAAGGGGGAGAGAGGATACTTATGCCGTGCGCCTCCCCGTCCCGTCGAGTGCCGCCGAGCGGCCTAAGTCCGTGCGGTGTGCAGGCTGGCCTTCTCGCCCGGTCTCCTGTCCTCCGTTGCTGGTCTGAGACTGGTCACGTGAGAGCGCTCTCCGTGACCCACAATCATGTACCCAACGTACGTTTCGCAGTCGGCTTGTTCACGTAAGAAGCTACCATTTTTCCCAGGACTCGTGTGCAGTGATGCACCGATACCTGTTTTGGTTTCAGGATGTCTCTGACTAGAGATGACAGCTCCTTGGCTTTCTCCTGCGGGAGAAACACTTTTTTCTGTTCTGTGTCCAGAACCATCCCCAGGAACAGTAGGCGTGTGGTAGGAACCAGCTGTGACTTTGGAATGTATAGAATCCATCCATGCTGTTGTAGCACTTCCCTAGATAGTGCTACTCCGACCAACAACTGCTCCTTGGACCTCGCCTTTATAAGGAGATCGTCCAAGTACGGGATAATTAAAACTCCCTTTTTTCGAAGGAGTATCATCATTTCTGCCATTACCTTGGTAAAGACCCTCGGTGCCGTGGACAGTCCAAACGGCAGTGTTTGGAATTGGTAATGGCAATCCTGTACCACAAATCTGAGGTACTCCTGGTGAGGATGGTAAATGGGGACATGTAGGTAAGCATCCTTGATGTCCAGGGATACCATGTAATCCCCCTCCTCCAGGCTTGCAATAACCGCCCTGAGCGATTCCATCTTGAACTTGAATCTTTTTATGTATGTGTTCAAGGATTTCAAATTTAAAATGGGTCTCACCGAACCGTCCGGTTTCGGTACCACAAACAGTGTGGAATAGTAACCCCGTCCTTGTTGAAGTAGGGGCACCTTGACTATCACCTGCTGGGAATACAGCTTGTGAATTGCCTCTAGCACAGCCTCACTGCCTGAGGGAGTTGTCGGCAAGGCAGATTTGAGGAAACGGCGGGGGGGAGACGCCTCGAATTCCAGCTTGTACCCCTGAGATACTACTTGAAGGATCCAGGGATCCACCTGTGAGCGAGCCCACTGATCGCTGAAATTTTTGAGGCGGCCCCCCACCGTACCTGGCTACGCCTGTGGAGCCCCCGCATCATGCGGTGGACTCAGAGGAAGCGGGGGAAGAATTTTGATTCTGGGAACTGGCTGACTGGTGCAGCTTTTTCCCTCTTCCCTCGTCTCTGTGCAGAAAGGAAGCGCCTTTGACCCGCTTGCTTTTCTGAAGCCGAAAGGACTGTACCTGATAATACAGTGCTTTCTTAGGCTGTGAGGAAACCTGAGGTAAAAAAATTTCTTCCCAGCTGTTGCTGTGGATACGAGGTCCCAGAGACCATCCCCAAACAATTCCTCACCCTTATAAGGCTCTATGTGCCTTTTAAAGTCAGCATCACCTGTCCAGTGTCGGGTCTCTAATACCCTCCTGACAGAATGGACATTGCATTAATTCTGGATGCCAGCCGGCAAAATATCCCTCTGTGCATCCCTCATATAATAAGACGACGTCTTTAATATGCTCTTATGTTCGCAAAATAGTATCCCTGTTTGACAGGGTCACAGACCACGCTGCAGCAGCACTATCTGCAGGTCTCAGTCTAGTACCTGAGTGTGTAAATACAGACTTCAGGATAGCCTCCTGCTTTTTATCAGCAGGTACCTTCAAAGTGGCCGTATCCTAAGACGGCAGTGCCACCTTTTTTGACAAACGTGTGAGCGCCTTATCCACCCTAGGGGATATCTCCCAGCGTAACTTATCCTCTGGCGGGAAAGGGTACGCCATCAGTAACTTTTTAGAAATTACCAGTTTCTTATCGGGGGAACCCACGCTTTTTCACACTTCATTCACTCATTTGATGGGGGAACCAAACAAAACACTGCCTGCTTTTTCTCCCCAAACATAAAACCCTTTTTTAGTGGTACTTGGGTTTATGTCAGAAATGTGTAACACATTTTTTTATTGCCGGGATCATGTAACGGATGTTCCTAGTGGATTGTGTATATGTCTCAACCTCGTCGACACTGGAGTCAGACTCCGTGTCGACATCTGTGTCTGCCATCTGAGGGAGCGGGCGTTTTTGAGCCCCTGATGGCCTTTGAGACGCCTGGGCAGACGCGGGCAGAGAAGCCGGCTGTCCCACAGCTGTTACGTCATCCAGCCTTTTATGTAAGGAGTTGACACTGTCGGTTTATACCTTCCACCTATCCATCCACTCTGGTGTCGGCCCCACAGGGGGCGACATCACATTTATCGGCATCTGCTCTGCCACCACATAAGCCTCCTCTTCAAACGTGTCGACACAGCCGTACCGACACACCGCACACACACAGGGAATGCTCTGACTGAGGACAGGACCCCACACAGCCCTTTGGGGAGACAGAGAGAGAGTATGCCAGCACACACCAGAGCGCTATATAATTTAGGGATTAACACTATATTGAGTGAATTTTTCCCAATAGCTGCTTGTATATACAATATTGCGCCTAAATTTAGTGCCCCCCCTCTCTTTTTAACCCTTTGAGCCTGCAAACTACAGGGGAGAGCCTGGGGAGCTGTCTTCCAGCTGCACTGTGAAGAGAAAATGGCGCCAGTGTGCTGAGGGAGATAGCTCCGCCCCTTTTTCGCGGACTTTTCTCCCACTTTTTTATGGATTCTGGCAGGGGTATTTATCACATATATAGCCTCTGGGGCTATATATTGTGATATATTTGCCAGCCAAGGTGTTTTTATTGCTGCTCAGGGCGCCCCCCCCCCCCCAGCACCCTGCACCCTCAGTGACCGGAGTGTGAAGTGTGTATGAGGAGCAATGGCGCACAGCTGCAGTGCTGTGCGCTACCTTGGTGAAGACTGATGTCTTCTGCCGCCGATTTTCCGGACCTCTTCTTGCTTCTGGCTCTGTAAGGGGAATGAACACCAAGGCCAGTTCCATGCGGTCGATCCCTCTGGAGCTAATGGTGTCCAGTAGCCTAAGAAGCCCAAGCTAGCTGCAAGCAGGTAGGTTCGCTTCTTCTCCCCTTAGTCCCTCGATGCAGTGAGCCTGTTGCCACCAGGTCTCACTGTAAAATAAAAAACCTAAAATAAACTTTCTTTCTAGGAGCTCAGGATAGCCCCTAGTGTGCATCCAGCTCGGCCGGGCACAGAAATCTAACTGAGGCTTGGAGGAGGGTCATGGTGGGAGGAGCCAGTGCACACCAGGTAGTCTAAAAGCTTTCTTTTAGTTGTGCCCAGTCTCCTGCGGAGCCGCTATTCCCCATGGTCCTTTCGGAGTTCCCAGCATCCACTAGGACGTTAGAGAAATAAGATTTTACTCACCGGTAAATCTATTTCTCGTAGTCCGTAGTGGATGCTGGGTACTCCGTAAGGACCATGGGGAATAGACGGGCTCCGCAGGAGACTGGGCACTCTTTAAAGAAAGATTAGGTACTATATCTGGTGTGCACTAGCTCCTCCCTCTATGCCCCTCCTCCAGACCTCAGTTAGGGAAACTGTGCCCGGAAGAGCTGACATTACTAGGAAAGGATTTGGAATCCAGGGTAAGACTCATACCAGCCGCACCAATCACACCGTACAACTTGTGATAATTATACCCAGTTAACAGTATGAACAACAGCTGAGCCTCATTAAACAGATGGCTCAGAACAATAACCCTATAATTAAGCAATAACTATAGACAAGTATTGCAGAAGTCCGCACTTGGGACGGGCTCCCAGCATCCACTACGGACTACGAGAAATAGATTTACCGGTGAGTAAAATCTTATTTTCTCTGACGTCCTAGTGGATGCTGGGTACTCCGTAAGGACCATGGGGATTATACCAAAGCTCCCAAACGGGCGGGAGAGTGCGGATGACTCTGCAGCACCGAATGAGCAAACTCAAGGTCCTCCTCAGCCAGGGTATCAAACTTGTAGAATTTTGCAAACGTGTTTGATCCCGACCAGGTAGCAGCTCGGCAAAGTTGTAAAGCCGAGACCCCTCGGGCAGCCGCCAAAGAAGAGCCCACCTTCCTCGTGGAATGGGCTTTTACTGATTTAGGATGCGGCAGTCCAGCCGCAGAATGTGCAAGTTGAATCGTGCTACAGATCCAGCGAGCAATAGTCTGCTTAGAAGCAGGAGCACCCAGCTTGTTGGGTGCATGCAGGATAAACAGCGAGTCAGTTTTTCTGACTCTAGCCGTCCTGGAAACATAGATTTTCAGGGCCCGGACTACATCCAGCAACTTGGAAGCCTCCAAGTCCCGAGTAGCCGCAGACACCACAATAGGTTGGTTCAAATGGAACGCTGATACCACCTTAGGGAGAATTTGTGGACGAGTCCTCAATTCTGCCCTGTCCATATGGAAGATCAGATAGGGGCTTTTACAGGACAAAGCTGCCAATTCTGACACACGCCTAGCCGAAGCCAAGGCCAAAAGCATGACCACTTTCCACGTGAGATATTTCAACTCCACGGTCTGAAGTGGCTCAAACCAATGTGATTTTAGGAAATCCAACACAACGTTGAGATCCCAAGGTGCCACTGGGGGCACAAAAGGGGGCTGAATATGCAGCACTCCCTTAACAAACGTCTGAACTTCAGGCAGTGAAGCAAGTTCTTTTTGAAAGAAAATAGACAGGGCCGAAATCTGGACTTTAATGGATCCCAATTTTAGGCCCATAGTCACTCCTGACTGTAGGAAGTGCAGAAATCGACCCAGCTGAAATTCTTCTGTTGGGGCCTTCATAGCCTCACACCAAGCAACATATTTTCGCCATATGCGGTGATAATGTTTTGCTGTCACATCCTTCCTAGCTTTTATCAGCGTAGGAATGACTTCAACCGGAATGCCCTTTTCCATCAGGATCTGGCGTTCAACCGCCATGCCGTCAAACGCAGCAGCGGTAAGTCTTGGAACAGACAGGGCCCCTGCTGTAGCAGGTCCTGTCTGAGAGGCAGAGGCCAAGGGTCCTCTGAGATCATTTCTTGTAGTTCCGGGTACCAAGTCCTTCTTGGCCAATCCGGAACGATGAGTATGGTTCTTACTCCTCTCTTTCTTATTATCCTCAGTACCTTTGGTATGAGAGGAAGAGGAGAGAACACATAAATCGACTGGTACACCCACGGTGTCACTAGAGCGTCCACAGCTATCGCCTGAGGGTCCCTTGACCTGGCACAATATCTTTTTAGCTTTTTGTTGAGGCGGGACGCCATCCTGTCCACCTGTGGCCTTTCCCAACGATTTACAATCAGCTGGAAGACTTCTGCATGAAGTCCCCACTCTCCCGGGTGGAGGTCATGCCTGCTGAAGAAGTCTGCTTCCCAGTTGTCCACTCCCGGAATGAACACTGCTGACAGTGCTATCACGTGATTTTCCGCCCATCGGAGAATCCTTGTGGCTTCTGCCATCGCCATCCTGCTTCTTGTGCCGCCCTGTCGGTTTACATGGGCGACCGCCGTGATGTTGTCTGACTGAATCAGCACCGGCTGGTTTTGAAGCAGGGGTTTTGCCTGACTTAGGGCATTGTAAATGGCCCTTAGTTCCAGAATATTTATGTGTAGGGAAGCCTCCTGACTCGACCATTGTCCTTGGAAGTTTCTTCCCTGAGTGACTGCCCCCCAACCTCGGAGGCTTGCATCCGTGGTCACCAGGACCCAGTCCTGTATGCCGAATCAGCGGCCCTCGAGAAGATGAGCACTCTGCAGCCACCACAGCAGAGACACCCTGGCCCTCGGGGACAGGGTGATCAGCCGATGCATCTGAAGATGCGATCCGGACCACTTATCTAACAGATCCCACTGAAAGATCCTTGCATGGAACCTGCCGAATGGAATTGCCTCGTAAGAAGCTACCATCTTTCCCAGGACTCGCGTGCAGCGATGCACCGACACCTGTTTTGGTTTCAGGAGGTCTCTGACCAGAGATGACAACTCCTTGGCCTTCTCCTCCGGGAGAAAAACCTTCTTCTGTTCTGTGTCCAGAATCATACCCAGGAACAGCAGACGCGTCGTAGGAACCAGCTGCGACTTTGGGATATTCAGAATCCAGCCGTGCTGTTGTAGCACTTCCTGAGATAGTGCTACTCCGACCAACAACTGCTCCCTGGACCTCGCCTTTATAAGGAGATCGTCCAAGTACGGGATAATTATAACTCCCTTCTTTCGAAGGAGTATCATCATTTCGGCCATTACTTTGGTAAATACCCTCGGTGCCGTGGACAGACCAAACGGCCACGTCTGGAATTGGTAATGGCAGTCCTGTACCACAAAACGGAGGTACACCTGGTGAGGTGGGTAAATGGGGACATGTAGGTAAGCATCCTTGATGTCCAGTGATACCATGTAATCCCCCTCTTCCAGGCTTGCAATAACCGCCCTGAGCGATTCCATTTTGAACTTTAACTTCCTTATATAAGTGTTCAAGGATTTCAAATTTAGAATGGGTCTCACCGAACCGTCTGGTTTCGGTACCACAAACATTGTGGAATAGTAACCCCGTCCCTGTTGAAGGATTGGAACTTTGATTATCACCTGCTGGAGGTACAGCTTGTGAATTGCCGCCAGTACTACCTCCCTGTTCTGGGGAGTAGCTGGCAAGGCTGATTTGAGGTAACGGCGAGGGGGAGACGTCTCGAACTCCAGCTTGTATCCCTGAGATACCACTTGTAGAACCCAGAGATCCACCTGTGAGCGAACCCACTGGTCGCTGAAGTTCCGGAGACGGGCCCCCACCGCACCTGGCTCCACATGTGGAGCCCCAGCGTCATGCGGTGGACTTAGTGGAAGCAGGGGAGGATTTTTGTTCTTGGGAACTGGCTGTATGGTGCAGCTTTTTCCCTCTACCCCTGCCTCTGGGCAGAAAGGACGCGCCTCTAACCCGCTTGCCTTTCTGAGGCCGAAAGGACTGTACTTGATAATACGGTGCTTTCTTAGGCTGTGAGGAAACCTGAGGTAAAAAAGTCGACTTCCCAGCTGTTGCTGTGGATACGAGGTCCGAAAGACCGTCCCCAAACAATTCCTCACCCTTATAAGGCAAAATTTCCATGTGCCTTTTAGAGTCCGCATCACCTGTCCACTGCCGAGTCCATAATACTCTCCGGGCAGAAATGGACATCGCATTAATTCTAGATGCCAGCCGGCAAATGTCCCTCTGTGCATCTCTCATATATAAGACTACGTCTTTAATATGCTCTATGGTTAGCAATATAGTGTCCCTGTCCAGGGAATCAATGTTATCAGACAGGGAATCAGACCACGCTGCTGCAGCACTACACATCCATGCTGAAGCAATAGCAGGTCTCAGTATAGTACCTGAGTGTGTATACACAGACTTCAGGATAGCCTCCTGCTTTCTATCTGCAGGCTCCTTTAAGGGGGCCGTATCCTGAGAAGGCAGTGCCACCTTTTTTGATAAGCGTGTGAGCGCCTTGTCCACCTTAGGGGATGTCTCCAAGCATAACCTATCCGTTGGCGGGAGAGGGTACGCCATTAGTAACCGCTTAGAAATTACTAGTTTCTTATCTGGTGAACCCCACGCTTCTTCACACAATTCATTTAACTCATCAGATGGGGGAAAAGTCACTGGCTGCTTTTTCTCCCCAAACATAATACCCTTTTTTTGTGGTAACCGCGTTAATGTCAGAAATGTGCAACACATTTTTCATTGCCGTAATCATGCATCGGATGGCCCTTGTGGATTGTACATTTGTCTCATCCTCGTCGACACTGGAGTCAGACTCCGTGTCGACATCTGTGTCTGCCATCTGAGGTAGCGGGCGTTTTTGAGCCCCTAATGGCCTCTGAGACGCTTGGGCAGGCGCGGGCTGAGATGCCGGCTGTCCCAAAGCTGTTACGTCATCAAACCTTTTATGCAAGGAGTTGACACTGTCGGTTAATACCTTCCACATATCCATCCACTCTGGTGTCGGCCCCGCAGGGGGCGACATCACACTTACCGGCTCCTGCTCCGCCTCCACGTAAGCGTCCTCATCAAACATGTCGACACAGCCGTACCGACACACCGCACACACACAGGGAATGCTCTGACTGAGGACAGGACCCCACAAAGTCCTTTGGGGAGACAGAGAGAGAGTATGCCAGCACACACCACAGCGCTATATAACCAGGGATTTACACTAAAGTTAGTGATTTTTCCCTATAGCAGCTTATTATACACAGTTTGCGCCTAAATTTAGTGCCCCCCCTCTCTTTTTTACCCTTGAAGCCTGGAAACTGCAGGGGAGAGCCTGGGGAGCGTCCTTCCAGCGGAGCTGTGAAGAGAAAATGGCGCCAGTGTGCTGAGGAAGATAGCCCCGCCCCTTTCTCTGTGGACTTCTCCCGCTTTTTTATATGCTTTATGGCGGGGGATTATGCACATATACAGTTTATTAGCTGTATTATGTGCTATTTAGCCATGTAAGGTACTCTAATTGCTGCCCAGGGCGCCCCCCCCCAGCGCCCTGCACCCATCAGTGACCGGAGTGTGTGGTGTGCAGAGGGAGCAATGGCGCACAGCTGCAGTGCTGTGCGCTACCTTAATGAAGACCGGAGTCTTGAGCCGCCGATTTTCAACTTCTCTTCGGTTCTTCTGGCTCTGCAAGGGGGACGGCGGCGCGGCTCCGGGACCGGACGACCGAGGACTGGGCCTGTGTTCGATCCCTCTGGAGCTAATGGTGTCCAGTAGCCTAAGAAGCCCAAGCTAGCTGCAAGCAGGTAGGTTCGCTTCTCTCCCCTCAGTCCCACGTAGCAGTGAGTCTGTTGCCAGTAGATCTCACTGAAAATAAAAAACCTAACAAATACTTTCTTTCTAGGAAGCTCAGGAGAGCCCGTAAAGTGCATCCAGCTCTGGCCGGGCACAGATTCTAACTGAGGTCTGGAGGAGGGGCATAGAGGGAGGAGCCAGTGCACACCAGATATAGTACCTAATCTTTCTTTAAAGAGTGCCCAGTCTCCTGCGGAGCCGTCTATTCCCCATGGTCCTTACGGAGTACCCAGCATCCACTAGGACGTCAGAGAAATACCTTTACATGCATGCGAATAAGAAATGTTATGTAAGTGTCAATCTGAATGTCCAAAGGAAAAATAGGAACAGTAGCATTTACGTCACCCAATAAGGAATTTGTGTCTATTTGGGTCAGCACTGAAAAATGTGATTACAACAATGGATACTGTTTTTATGGAAGGTTGGTTGCTTTTAGATTTGTAATTTATGTGAAGAGGTGCACTCTTTGATTAGTTTACCAACTGCTTTGCATTTTGGGAAGCAGAGGGTTAAAGACTTTCACTTGTTTGGAAAATGTGATCTGTTTGGGGTCCTGAGGACCTTGGTTGAGAAACACTGGAATAGATGTGCTATCAGATCATTTGAAAGATCATGTAAAATGACACAACTGCAACACACTCTATAACTCAACTGTATATAGCAAAATTTTATCAACTCATCCAATCAATATTTCTCGCATTCCAATCTTGTTACTAGAAAAACCACAATACTTTAATTTCAATCAAACTGGTCACATTGTACACAGATCTTTTAGTGTGTGGAAGGCACGATAAACAATGTGAAAACAGTTACAATTTAAGATTGGTTCAATTGTGATTTGGTAAGTTTTGTTCTCTATATATTCAAACTAAAACGTATAAAAGAGGTGTATGATTTTGCAACATTCTTAATATATCTGAAAGATGAATCTATACTATTTTTTTTTTAACAAAAATGTGTTTCATTCTGAAACAAAAATACAAAAACAGTGTAATTAAAAGGCAAACAAGTGTATCATAAGCAGAAAGATTGTACCTTGTACCTTTAGTTGTACAGTAGTAATATTCACGATCAATTCTGCTTAAAAGGGTTGTAATAAACATTCAGGGTCTTGCAGCGGTACAATGTGTTGGAGAGGGTATTAAGTGATTGGACATGAACCAGCACCATAACCACCTTTCAATGCAATGAATTTATAAAACTGTTAATTCTATAAAACTCTACTAGTACTCACCTGACAAAACTGAATACCACGGACACTATTTCCCAATTTATCCAATGGAGGAGACCAGAACATCATGCCCATGACATTAGGGACTACCAGAAGAATACCTCCTGAAACACCAGACTTTGCTGGAAGACCAACCTATAAGAGACCAGAGCAACAGCCTGAATTTATAGTATAGCTTAAGATTATATGTCCTTACGTTTTTTTATTTTTATTTTATCATGGGATATGAACAGTATGAAATATCTGATATTTACACTTGCAGTGACTAAAATCTAAACTCATTTTCATAGTTGCTAGTTTTGAGCAAAACCAAGCTGTGCTCTCTGAGTAGGTTTCTGAAATCCCTGAAAAAACTGCCAGTTGAGGTAGGCGAAAAAGGCATCAGTGTTTGATCTGGATTTCTCTAAGACCCCATAGTGAGGGCTAGCAGCTCTGCATACTGCCTGTCTACTACAAGCGGTAAATAAATTGCTGCACTCTCCCTCTTCGCCACCTTTAAGCAGCATGCTATTACCAACGCCGGTTCCCCCAGCAGGGGTGAGGAAGTGATCGGCTGTCAGCTTACGGCTTGAACTGGCCACATGGTGAGAGGCTGTGGGGGAGGTCGGGCATAGCGCTATGCTGTTTTTCTTTGACTCTGGCATCTGCTTTATAAATCTGCACGTTTAACAATTAGATGATTTTGGGTATAGTCATAGGCGTGCGCAGAACATTTTATTAGGGGGTGCACCGACAGAGTGGCGTGTTTAGCATCCCCTATTGGGCGTGTCTAGCACCACCTATTGGGGGTGTCTAGCACTGCCTATTGGGCGTGTCTAGCACTGCCTATTGGCACGCAATACAATATAAATCACATACCACAAGGGGCCTGCCACTGCAAACGGGAGGGTGGGGTGTCAACAGGACAGCAGCACATCACTGCCTCATTGACAGCAGCACAACCCCGCCTCACTGAAGAGAGAGAGAGAGACAGAAGAAAAAAATAATAAATATGGCAGCACTCACAGCATATACATCCAAAGAAAATATTCTCATGTACATGCTGTGAGTGCTGTCATTTTGTTTATTTTGCTACTTGCTTTTTTTGGATGGCACCCAGCGAGATGTATATTGGAGAGGAGATTGCAGAATGATTTGAATTACACAGTACTCAAATCTGGGAATGTAGTCACAATCCCGACCAAATCTACCCAACATTGGGGTAAATTTACTAAGGTGGTAGATTTTTAGAACTGGTGATGTTGCCCATGGCAACCAATCAGATTCTACTTACCATTTATCTAGCTGCTTCTAGCAGATAATAGATATAATCTGATTGGTTGCTATGGGCAACATCACCAGTTCTAAAAATCTCCCACCTTAGTAAATTTACCCCATTAAGTTACAGAGTACCCACATTTGCCCCAGCGTATTACGTGTACTACCCCCATCCTCCCAAGCCAGAGTACCTACCCTCTCCTCCACAGCTCTCATCCAGAGAGTACTACCACCATCTGGACCAGCTCTCACCAGGAATATGACCTCCATCCTCCCCAGCTCTCACCCAGAGTGCACTGCTCCCATCCTCTCCAGCTCTTAGCCAAAGTACTACCTCCATCCTCCCAAGCCAGAGAGTAATACCCCCACTCCCCCCAACTCTCATACAGAGTGTACGGCCCCCATCCAGAGAGCACAACCCCCCTATCCTCCCCACCTCTCAGCTAAAGTACTACCTCCATCCGCCCCAGAGTACTGCCCTCATCCTCAGCAGTACTTCCATGCTCCCCACCCAGTAAGCACCACTCTCATCCTTCCCAGGCAGTGAGCACCACTCCCACCCTTCCCAGCCAGTAAGCACCACTCCCATCCTTCCCAGCCAGTGAGCACCACTCCCATTCTTCCCAGCCAGTAAGCACCACTCCCATCCTTCCCAGCCAGTGAGCACCACTCCCATCCTCCCCAGCCAGTAAGCACCACTCCTATCCTCCCCAGCAAGAGTACTGCCCCCATTCCCAGCAGCAACGGTATTACCTACATCCTTCTCACCCAGAAGAACTTATGCAATAGGTGCTCCAAGGAGACCACTTACCAGCACTGGCTCACCTCTACAGGACATTTCCTGGGACCCGCAGTACCTTAGTGTCTCACTGCACAGCCCTCAGCAGTGTCTTCAGACTTCAATTTACTCCAGCACTGAGTAGCCACCGTGCTCTACTTGGTTCCCGGGAGAGGATGGAGAACAGTCGCGACACGTGAGAGGGGGCTGGGATAGCGCTAGGTGGTGGGGCTTCAGCAACTGTATAGCTGCTGTAGCAGAAGATAAACTTTTTTGTCTACAGCAGCAGCAGCAGCAGCAGCAGTGTCTTGGGGATCCGATCGGCGCTCAGCTGAGGTGCCTTGATTATGCAGGTCTGCAGCTGCCTGTCATACAGTTTGACAGGAGACGCACAGCACAGCAACAGATAGTGGCGGACTCGGCGGAGCAGGAAGAGCGCCTCTGTAACCCGGCGGCTCCCTGTATTGCTGACCTCGCTGAGCTCATTGCGCCGGCTCTGCGCGCAGCGGCTGTTCACAAATGTTGAATCTGACCGCTGCGATCGCGGCAAAGAAAGGGTGAGTGCATTCCGCCGAGGGGACCACGGGGCCAGCCTAGTATGATCTGTCCCGGCTTCCTGGCGACAGGGTTTGAGGGGGGGTGCCGCACATTAGGGTGTGCCTGTGCGCACCAGGCAACCCCCGTGCGCACGCCTATGGGTATAGTGTGGCTAGATCAATTAGCAGGCAACTCTGATTGGGTATCATTTTCACTGGAAGCAACTAAATAATATGCCTTACCTTTATAATTATTAGATTATTCTTGTCCAGCACTTTTTAAGACACAGTTAAATTTACCTGGATCAATCTTCTCCTGAATTGGAATATAAGTGTCTAGCGATAATTCTTTTATGGACTTATGCTTTCATTGAGGGTAATGTCTGTTTATTGAAATGCATTTTAATGTTTTTAATATATGTATTTGAAAGATAATTATTAACATGTCTAGTTGATTGAATATATTGTGTTTCTCATACGTCCTAGAGGATGCTGGGGTCCACTTCATGACCATGGGGTATAGACGGTTCCGCAGGAGCCATGGGCACTCTTAAGACTTTTCAATGGGTGTGAACTGGCTCCTCCCTCTATGCCCCTCCTCCAGACCTCAGTTTTAGAAATGTCCCCAGGCAGACTGGAGGCACTCTGAGGAGCTCTACTGAGTTTCTCTGAAAAGATTTATGTTAGGTTTTTTATTTTCAGGGAGAACTGCTGGCAACAGATTCCCTGCTTCGTGGGACTGAGGGGGCAGAAGTAGGAACCAACTTCCTGAAGAGTTTCATGGCTCCGCTTCTGGCTGACAGGACACCATTAGCTCCTGAAGGGTACTGGACGCTAGCCGTGTCTAGATGCTCACTCCCACAGCACGCCGTCACCCCCCTCACAGAGCCAGAAGTCAGCAGACAGGTGAGTGGAAGAAGAGAGATCTTCTATCAAGAAAAGTGACGGCTGAGGTACAGCGTGGCTGGCGGGAGCGCAGTGCGCCATTGCTGCCCACACACACAGGCACTGCAGGGTGCAGGACGCGGGGGGGCACCCTGGGCAGCAAAAACACCTCTATAAACTGGCAAAAAGGGGGCATAAGATGCAAAGGCACAGCTTTACCCCCGCCAGTATAAATATTATGAAAAGTTTCTGAGGTAAAAAGGGCAGAACTTTTTCCTCAGGCAGCCAGCACACACTGCTCAGTGCCATTTTCTCTCTCCTCAGGCTGCAGAGACATCGCTGGTCCTCCTTCACTTCTGACTACAAGTATCAGGGTGCAAAACAGGGGGGTGCACAAGCGAATTTGGTGCTTTACAAATGTGTTTTACTGTGTAAAAAGCGCTGCATGTCAGTGGGCATTCTGTGTTCACAGGCATTAAGATACTGGCGCTGGGGTTGTGAACTTGCTGCTCCTAAACTGTGTCCCTCCGACAGATTTTTACTGTGGGCATGTCCCCTATAAGTCCCAGTGTGTCTGTGTGTGTGTTGTACACGTATGTAAGACATGTCAGAGGCAGGGAGTTCCTCCCCGGAGGAAACCATTTTAGGGACACAGAAGTGTAATGTGGTGGCGCTGCCTGCACACCAAGAGCCTGCATGGGTGAAAGAAACACGTGATAGTATGCATCATATCAATAGGAGATTAGATAAGTCTGAATCTCATGCTGAGTGCAGGAGAAAATCTGTGGAGGATTTGATTTTTCAGGGCTCTGTTCTTCCATCCGCAGGCGACCCCTCTGGGTCACATAAGAGACCATTTGCGAATATTGTGAATACTGATACCGACACTGATTCTTGTGTCGACGATAGTGACTCCAGAGAAATAGATCATAAATTGGCAAAAAATATACAATATATGATTGTGGCTATAAGGGAAGTGCTGGAAGTCACAGAAGCCACCCCTGTACCTCAGGAGAAGGCTTATTTCTATAAAGAAAAGAAATCTAAGGTCACTTTCCCTCCTTCCCACAAGCTTAATACACTCTTTGAAGGGATGTGGGAGAATCCCGAAAATAATTTTCGTATTCCCAAGAGAATTCAGATAGTTTATCCTTTCCCGCTGGAGGACAGGAAAAAATGGGAGTCACCCCCTGTGTTAGACAGTGCACTGTCCAGGTTGACAAAGAAGGTAATACTCCCTGCACCTGGCACGGCTTCACTAAAAGAGCCGGCAGACCGAAAGATGGAAACTACATTGAAATCCATTTATGTTGCCAATGGTACGCTGCTCAGGCCCACTATTGCTTGCGCGTGGGTGAGTTGCGCTATGAAAAATGGTCAGAAAGCGTGTCATCAGAAATTGACACGATTGATAAAGATGAGATACTCTTTAAGTTAGGGAATATCAAAGACGCTGCCGCATACATTCTAGAAGCGATGAAAGATATTGGGCTCCGAGTTCACAAGCCGCTACCATTGCAGTATCGGCTCGGCGGGCGTTGTGGATTTGCCAGTCGAACGCGGATGCAGATTCCAAAAGAAATAGGGAGGCTCTCCATTATAAAGGTGAGGCTTTATTTGGCGATGGACTGGATGGGCTAGTCTTGGCGGCTACCGCAGGTAAGTCGACATTTTTGCCCCCCGCGTCTGCACCGGCCCCCACCCGAGGCCGCTTGGGTGGGGGCACGTCTCAAACTGTTCAGCCAAGGTTGGATTCTGTCTGGCCTGAATCCCAGGGTGTTGCAAATAGTGTCCCAGGGATGCAATCTGGAGTTTCAGGACGTTCCCCCATGCCGATTTTTCAAATCGACCTTGCCAGCTTCTCTTCCAGAAAGGGAAGCAGTAACAGCGGCAATCCAAAAATTATGTCAGGATCAGGTCATAGTCCTGGTACCTTTGTCACAACAAGGGGAGGGGTTTTATTCAAGCCTTTTTTTAGTTCCAAAGCCGGACGGCTCGGTCAGACCAATCCTAAACCTGAAAAATCTGAATCTCTACTTGAAACGATTCAAGTTCAAAATGGAATCACTGAGGGCAGTGATTTCCAGTCTGGAGGAGGGGGTCTACATGGTGTCTGTAGACATAAAAGATGCTTACCTGCATGTTCCCATTTATCCTCCTCACCGGGCTTATCTGAGCTTCGCGGTTCAGAGATTGCCATTACCAATTCCAGACGTTACCTTTCGGTCTCTCCACGGCGCTGAGGGTATTCACCATGATGGCGGAGATGATGGTTCTCCTGCGTCAAAAAGGAGTCAATATAATTCCTTATCTAGACGATCTCCTGATAAAGGCGAGATGCAGGGAGCACTTGTTACAAAACATCACACTCTCCCTGTCAATACTCCAACAACACGGTTGGATCATAAATTATCCAAAGTCACAGTTGGAACCGACGACAAGATTGTCTTTTCTCGGGATGATTCTGGACACAGAAGTTCAGAGAGTATTTCTTCCGGTGGAAAAGGCTCTGGAAATCCAGAAAATGGTAAAACAGATATTGAAACCATTGAGTGTGTCGATCCATCAGTGCATTCGGTTGTTGGGGAAGATGGTGGCGGCCTACGAGGCCATACAATTTGGCAGATTTCATGCCAGGGTATTCCAGTGGGACCTGTTGGACAAGTGGTCGGGATCCCACCTACACATGCACTGGAAGATAATCCTGTCGTCAAAAGCCAGGATTTCGCTCCTGTGGTGGCTACACATTTCTCACCTACTAGAGGGACGCAGGTTCGGGATTCAGGACTGGCTCCTGGTGACCACGGATGCAAGTTTCCGAGGCTGGGGAGCTGTCACTCAGGGAGAAAGCTTCCAAGGAAAATGGTCAAGTCAGTAAGCCTGCCTTCACATAAACGTGCTGGAATTGAGAGCCATTTACAACGGCCTTCAACAAGCGGTACATCTTCAAGATCATCCCGTGCAGATCCAGTCGGACAATGTAACAGCAGTCGCGTACATAAACAGGCAGGGTGGAACAAAAAGTAGAGCGGCAATGGCAGAGGTGACGAAGATCCTCCTCTGGGCAGAAAGACATGTAAAGGCTCTGTCGGCATTTTCATTCCGGGAGTAGACAACTGGGAAGCAGACTTCCTCAGCAGACACGATCTCCATCCAGGAGAGTGGGGCCTACACCAAGAAGTCTTCACAAAGGTGACAAGTCTTTGGGGAGTTCCTTAAGTAGACATGATGGCATCTAGTCTCAACAAGAAGCTTCAGAAATATTCTTCCAGGTCGAGAGACCCTCAAGCAATAGCAGTGGATGCGCTGGTGGCCCAGTGGGTGTTCCGGTCGGTGTATGTCTTCCCTCCACTTCCGCTTACCTAGGAACCAGGCAGTACTAAACTAAGTAACCACTGCAGGAAAACGAAGCGCTGGGCGGGCGCCCAGCATCCTCTACGGACTACGAGAAAAGGATTTACCGGTAGGTATCAAAATCCTGTTTTGTATGCGTGCTTTTTTAGTCATTAAAAGTTGTATTAAAATCCTATATTCTCTTACATCCTAGAGGATGCTGGGGTCCATATTAATACCATGGGGATGTACCAAAGCTCCCAGAATGGGAGGGAGAGCGCTGAGGCTCCTGCAAAACTGCTTGACCAAACTTGAGGTCATCAGAGGCCAAAGTATCGAACTTGTAAAACTTAGCAAACATGTTCGACCCAGACTAAGTAGCTGCTTAGCAAAGCGCATAACTGAGACACCCCGGGCAGCCGCCCAGGAAGAACCCACTTTACGAGAGAGTGGGCCATTACAGAATTTGGACACGGCAATCCTGCCGTAGAATATGCATGCTGGATGGTGAACCTGATCATGTGTGAAATCGACTGCTTAGAAGCAGGACACCCAATTTTCTTGGGATCATAGAGGACAAACAGAGAGTCAGATTTTCTATGACGAGCCGTCCTCTTCACATAAATCTTCAAAGCCCTCACAACATTCAAGGCCTTTGAAGCAATTGAGGAGTCAGTAGCCATTGGCACCACAATAGGTTGGTTGATAGGAAAAGCTGACACAACCTTAGGAAGGAACTGCTGACGCGTCCTGAGTTCCGTCCTATCTTCATGGAAGACCAGATAGGGACTTTTATAGGACAAAGCCCCCCATTCCGACACGCGTCGAGAAGAAGCTAAGGCCCACAAAGTGACCGCCTTCCACGTGAAAAATTTGATTTCAGCCTCCTGTAGAGGCTTAAACCAATCCGATTGCAGGAACTGTAATACCACATCAAGATCCCAGGGTGCCGTTGGCGCCACAAAGGGAGGCTGGATGTGCAGAACCCCTTTCAAAAAGGTATGAACTTCAGGGACAGCCAATTGTTTCTGTAAGAAAATGGACAAAGCTGAGATCTGGAGGCCAATCTCAGACCCATATCCACACCTGCTTGCAGGAAAAGGAGAAAACGTCCAAGTTGAAACTCCGCCGCAGGAAATTTCTTGGATTCACACCAAGACACATATTTTTTCCAAATTCGATGGTAATGTTTAGACGTTACCCCCTTCCTAGCCTGTGTCAGGGTAGGAATAACCTTGCTCGGAATACCCTTCCGAGATAAGATCTGGCGCTCAACCGCCATGCCGTCAAACGTAGCCGCGGTAATTCTTGATAAGCGTCCGGACCCTGAAGGAGCAGATCCTCATGAAGAGGTAAAGGCCGTGGATCTTTCAACAGAAGATCCAGTAGATCCGCGTACCAAGCCCTCCTTGGCCAGTCCGGAGCAATGAGGATTGCCAGAACCTTTGTTCTTCTCACGAGCTGAAGAACCTTTGGTATCAGAGAAAGTGGAGGGAACACATACACTGACTTGAACACCCACGGTGTTACCAGTGCGTCCACCGCCACTGCCTGTGGGTCTCTTGACCTGGAAAAGTACCTCCGTAGCTTCTTGTTGAGGCGGGAGGCCATTATGTCTATGTGAGGAACCCCCACCAACCGGTTACCTCCTTGAACACCTCCTGATGGAGGCCCCACTCCCTGGATGGAGATCGTGTCTGCTGAGAAAGTCTGCTTCCCAGTTGTCTACGCCCGGAATGAAGAATGCCCACATCGCCACCGCGTGCCGTTCTGCCCAGATGAGGATTTTTGACACCTCTGACATGGCAACCCTGCTCTTCGTTCCGCCTTGTCGGTTTATGTAGGCCACTGTGGTCACATTGTCCGACTGCACCTGAACAGCCCGATCCTGTAGAAGGTGTGCTGCTTGCCGAAGGCGTTGTACATAGCCCTGAGTTCCAGGATGTTTATTGGGAGAAGTGATTCTTGATCCGACCATCATCCCTGAAAGTTTTCCCCCAGAGCGACTGCTCCCCAACCTCTTAGACTTGCATCTGTGGTTAAAAGGATCCAGTCCTGAATTCCGAACCTTCGCCCTTCCATAAGGTGCGGAAGTTGCAGCCACTACAGGAGTGAAATCCTGTCTTTCGGAGACAGGCGTATCCTCTTGTGCATGTGTAGGTGAGAGCCCGACCACTGGTCCAAGAGAGGTCAGCTGAAAAGGTCGAGCATGAAACATGCCGTACTGCAGAGCCTCGTAGGTGGCAACCATCTTTCCCAGATGGCGTATGCATTGATGAACCATTGTTTGAATCACCAACGCTTTCTCCACCGGGAGAAATACCCTCTGCACTTCCGTGTCGAGGATCATTCCCAAGAAAGACAGCCGCCTTGTCGGCTCCAGATGAGACTTTGGAAGGTTCAGGATCCAACCGTGCTTCTTGAGCAGCTGTGTCGTGAGCGTGATGGACCGCAACAACCTCTCCCTGGACGATGCCTTGATCAGGAGATCGTCCAGATATGGAATTATGTTCACCCCCTGTTTGCGGAGGAGAACCATCATCTCCGCCATCACCTTGTTGAAGATCCTCGGTGCTGTGGAGAGGCCAAACGGCAGCGCCTGGAACTGATAGTGATCGTCCAACAGCGCAAACCTGAGATATGCCTGATGCGGAGCCCAAATGGGAATGTGGAGGTAAGCATCCTTGATGTCCAGAGACTCTAGGAACTTCCCCTCCGTCAGTCCTGAGATGACAGCTGTCAGAGATTCCATCTTGAATTTGAACTCCCTGAGATAAGGGTTCAAAGACTTTAAGTTTAGAATAGGTACCACAAAAAGGTTCGAATAACCACCCTTGTTCCACTGCAGAAGTGGGACCGGAACAATGACCTCTGACACCACCAATTTTCTGATGGCCTCCAGAAGAAATGTCCTGTCTGCCAGCAGGGGTGGCAAGCCTGACTTGAAGAAACGGTGTGGCGGGGGATCTTGAAACTCCAGTCTGTACCCTCTGTACACTATATCCAGGACCCAGGAGTCCAGACCCGACAACACCCAGACGTGGCTGAACTGCCGGAGTCTTGCCCCCACCTGACCCTCCTCCAGGCCTAGCTGTCCACCGTCATGCGGAGGACTTAGGGGTATCAGAAGCGGGCTTCGTGGTCTGGGAACCTGCGGGGGCAGGTTTCTTTCCTTTGGCACGACCACCTTTAAAGAAGGTGATCGAAGGCTTGTTCTTTCTATACGTCGCGGGCCGAAAGGACTGTGACATGGCTGATGAAAATGGCTTCTTCGTAGCCAGTGCAGCTGAGGGGAGAAAAGGAGACTTACCCGCGGTAGCCATGGCAATCCACGCATCCAGCGCCTCCCCAAAGTGAGCCTGACCTTTGTATGGTAGGTCCTCCACACACTTCCTGGATTCTGCGTCCGCAGACCAGTTGCGCAGCCAGAGACCCCTGCGAGCCGAGACGGACATGAAGGAGATCCCCACAGCCATGGAACCCAGGTCCTTCATGAAATCCACCAGGAACCCTGCAGAATCCTGAATATTACGTAAAAATAAATCAACGTCACCTTTTACCAGCGTAGTCGATTCCTCCTGCAGAGTGATTGACCACCTGGCAATAGCTTTAGCAATCCAAGCACAGGCTATAGTAGGCCGCAATATAGCCCCTGAAGCCGTGTAAATGGCTTTCAGCATAGCATCCACCTTGCGATCTGCCGGGTCGTTTAATGCGGTAGATCCCGGGACCGGTAACATCACCTGTTTGGACAGCCTGGAGACAGAGGCGTCGACTATTGGTGGGGACTCCCATTTCTTCCTATCTTCCTCTGGGAATGGAAAAGCAACCAAGACTCTCTTGGGAATCTGGAATTTCTTTTCTGGAGTTTCCCATGCCTTTTCAAAGATAGCATTTAATTCTTTGGATGCCGGGAAGGTGAGGGGGGGTTTATTATTATCTGTAAAGAAGGCCTCCTCCACCTGTTCCGGAGCTGTGTCCGAAATGTGTAAACATCCCTAACAGCCTCAATCATCAACTGCACCCCCTTGGCAAGTGATGCTGACCCCCTCAACACATCCCCATCACCGTCTGCAGCGTCAGAGTCGGTGTCCGTGTCATCCTGCATAATTGCACGTGGATGTTTGTGAGAATGTACCGCAGGGGACCCCGAGGAGGCAGTATCAGACCATACAACCATCGAGGACTGGAGTTCCTGAGTGGCATGCTCAGTCCTGGCAACTCTATCAGAAATCTGAGAAATAGTCCCCCTCAGAGAGACTAACCATTCTGGCTCTCTAGCTGGGATCTGTGCTAAAACAGTGCAATCCTGATTACATGGAACGGAGTCTTCCTGGGAAGACAAATCCTCTGCAGCATATGAAAGTGTCCCTAGACATGTTGTCACACACCCACCAAACACCCCACAAACACACAGGGTACTGGCAGAGATTGGAGCCAACCCACACACAGCGCTATTAGAGTATAGGGAGACCCTAAACCCGTGCTGTGTCCCTTAATAGGTGACACAGTCTTCACACAGCCTTCCCTCCCTTCTACTACCCCCGGTACCGTACAGATAGCTGGAGTCGCTCTGGAGGGACCTGTGTATCCACTGGCAGTGAGCTACAGGCAGGAAAATGGCGCTGAACGCTGCTGGGTCCGCTCTGAGGAGAAGCTCTGCCCCCTCAATGGCGCTGTCTTCCCGCTCTTTGAAAGATTATACTGGCCGGAGGATTTTGAGCTGGCCCGGATCCACAGACCCCGACAGGCTTGTGGTCAGTGTAGGGTCCGGAGCTGGCCCAGGGCGCCCCACCCAGCGCAGCACCACAGTACCGCTGAGCCTTCCAGGAACGTGGTTAAGACCGCACTCCTACCCTCTAGCCGCCCTCTTCACACTGTCCCCACGCTTGCAAGGGGGGACAGTGACTCACTCGCCACACTTCAGCTCCCTGAGGGGGTGGCGGCTGGCTGCCGGGGCGAGTGTTCTCCTGTGGCTGGGCGCGATCGGACCCCTCTGGAGCTCAATGTCCAGTCAGCGGGGGCAGTGGCTCAAGACCCCACAGGGCAGACACTGCTCCCCCCCCCTCAGTCCCTCGCTGCAGGGAGGCTGTCGCCAGCAGCCTCCCTGTAAAATAACAAACTCTAAAAAAAGAAATAAAAAACTTTTTCTAAGAGAACTCTGTAGAGCTCCCCTAGCTGTGACTGGCTCCTCCGGGCACATTTTCTGGTAGGAGGGGCATAGAGGGAGGAGCCAGCCCACACTATTAAACTCTTAAAGTGCCAATGGCTCCTGGTGGACCCGTCTATACCCCATGGTACTAATATGGACCCCAGCATCCTCTAGGACGTAAGATAAATATTATTTATTCATAAACGTCCCAGCTATGAAACATGCAATAAATTCTCAACACTTGGTGTGGCCACATATAAAGGAGATCATAAAGTGATACAGTACTTTTCAGTCACAGTAAAAAATTGGATACTTTGGAAATGTATATGCATTGAATAAACAAAGTTACAATTACATAAGAAACAGTCTCTGAAGGAAAAACCTCAGCTGTCTTTAAAAAAAAAAAAATCTATTTCATATTGTGGGGCGGACAATTGCCTATTTTTGTAGCTGCAGCTGTGCTTTTAACCCTCTGTTATATCAGGTGATGGGTGTTACTTGTTTTAGTGCATATATGTTAATCTAAATTAGCACCTATTTGGGGGAAATATTATTTTGATAAAAATAGGATTTTAATTACATACCGGTAAATCCTTTTCACGTAGTCCGTAGAGGATACTGGGGTCCATTTAGTACCATGGGGTATAGACGGGTCCACTAGGAGCCATGGGCACTTTAAGAATTTGATAGAGGGAGGAGCCAGCCCACACTATGACCCTCCTACCAGACTCAGTCTAGGAAACTGTGCCCGAGGAGACGGACATACTTTGAGAGAAATATAGATAAGGATAGTGGTGAGATTCCGAACCAGCACACAAAAGAGAAAAGCCAAGCTAATCAAACTTGAAACAGGAACAGCAACGGCTGAACCAACATTACTTAACCAAGTAACAGTGCAGGAAGAACGAAGCACTGGGCGGGTGCCCAGTATCCTCTACGGACTACGAGAAAAGGATTTACAGGTAGGTAATTAAATTCCTATTTTCTCTTACGTCCTAGAGGATACTGGGGTCCATATCAGTACCATGGGGATGTACCAAAGCTCCAGGAGAAAAGTCAAAGGATCTTTCGGCACAGGAGATTCAAGAAGGGCATTCAGGAGGGTATGGACCATGTCCCGGAAGGGAACGATGATCGGACAGGTCCACCATATATGGAGCATAGTACCTCTGCAACCACAGTCCCTCCAACAATTCGGAGAAGAGGACAGGAAGAGTTTATTGAGTCTATCGGGAGTATAGTACCAGCGATAGCAAATCTTGTATGCTGTCTCTTTGATATTGGTTGCAATAGAGCTCTTAGCTATCCACAGTCTCATGTTTCCCAGTCCTCATCTTCCGGGGGAGGTCCAAGATCTCTTTCCAAGGCAAGAAGAGCGGGGGAGACATGGAGTAGCATTGCCTCCGACTTGGAGTAGTTAGTCTTATAGCCCAGAACAAGACTATAAGATTGAAGGACCGAGAATAGGTTTGGGAGAGATATGGCCAGTTGAGTCATGGCCGGAAATTTACTAAGATGGGAGTTCTATTTAAGATGGGATGTTGCCTATAGCAACCAATCAGATTCTACTTCTCATTTATCTAGCACATTCTAGAAGATAATACCTGGAATCTGATTGGTTGCTATGGGCAACATTCCATCTTAAATAGAACTCCCATCTTAGTAAATTTACCCCATGGAGAGAAGAATATCGTCCGCGAAGAGAGAAATTTTGTGGTTGGTACGGCCCTCTTGTACACCATGTATATCTTGATGGGATCTAATTTGGGAGGCAAGCGGTTCAATTATAAGGGTAAATATCAGTGGGGACAGAGGGTATCCCTGCCGTGTACCATTAGAGATGTGGACTGGGGCAGACGGCACGCCGTTGATCAATACCGTAGCAGAGGGTGAGGAGTATAGTGCCAGGACACAAGTGAGAAAGACAACAGATAAGCCATAAGCCTCGAGAGCGGTTTTCAGGAAACTCCAGGAGATCCTATCAAAAGCTTTTTCAGCATATAAAGAGAGCATGATAGAAGGGGAGCCCCTGGAGTTTGAGATATGGATAAGATCGACTGCGCGTCTGGTATTGTATCGTGCCTGGTGCCCTGGAATAAACCCCACCTGGTCATAATGGATCAGGGATGGGAGATATGGGTTTAGGCGGTTAGCCAGGATTTTTTAAAATAATTTTAGGTCCAGGTTCAGGAGGGAAATAGGTCGGTAACTAGCAAAGTTAAGTGAATCTTTGCCTTCCTTAGGGATCGCCAGAAATCTAGCTTCCAACATCTCAAAAGGAAAGGGGTCGCTTTATTGAAGAGGGACTGGAGGTGAGGGGTGAGCAGATCAGATAATTTTTTATAATACAAAGCTGTAAACCCATCTGGGCCAGAATATTTGCCAATTTTTTTTAGTTTTTATAGTTTGAGCTATTTCCTCCTCTGACATCTCACTGTTAAGATGATTCATAGCATTTTGAGATAGTTTGGGCAGGTTAGATTTGGAGAGGAAGCAAGAGATCAGGACAGAGTGGGTGAGGCAAGGGAGGGAGATGGGAGGTTGTACATGTCAGTAGTAGGCTTGAAAGGCGCCCTAATGGCAACGGGATCATGAACCAAGTGGTTGTGGGGGTCTCTAATTGATATGATATTTTGTTTGGCCCTAGAAGATCGGAGTCGTGTCACCAGGATTTTGTCAGCCTTGTCCCCTTTCTCATAAAAAGACTGGCAAAGCCATTTAAGACGTTTATCCACTTGTCTGGAGAGAAAAAGATCAAGTTCCGCCTTAACTGTTCGGAGTTTGAAAATCTGGGTAAGGGACTGTTTTTTGGTCTTAGAAGCCATGCTAATCAGGTTCCCCCGGAGGACTGCCTTATGTGCCAACCAAAGAGTGGATCTAGAAATATCAGGGGAGTCATTCAGAGCAAAGTAATCAGACAGCTGGTCTCGAAGATGGGACAGAACCTCTGATAAGTGGGTGAATATGGGCAGATTGGAGATTCAAAGCAAATTTGTAGCAGAGTAGGATCATATCGATGCGGGAGTATGAATTGTTAGGTGAGGAATAGAATGTGTAGTCACGTGCAGATGGATCCTTCATCCTCCAGGAGTCATAGATGAGCTGGGATTTCATGAGACGGAGGAGGGACCTAGAGCGGAGAGAGTCCGATGAAGGGACAGAGGGTACAGGAGCAGAGCGGTCCAATGTGGGATTTAAAACAGAATTAAAATCTACTGCGAGAATGAGTTCTCCTTGTCGAAATAGAGTAAGGAGGGTATCTAGTTTGGTGAAAAACAACTCTTGATGTTGATTAGGGGCATATATGTTAGCCAGTGTACATAATTTATTATTAAGTTTCCCCACTAATATAAGAAAACGGCACTCTTTGTCAGTGTGGGAATCATTAAGGTCAAAGGTGAGGTGACGAGCAATCAGGATTGCGACGCCTCTTTTTTTCTAGCTGCATGATCGCATGCATGAAAGGAGTCAGGGTATGGCTTAAAACATAATTCAGGATGTGAGTTGTGTAGGAAATGAGTCTCCTGAAGAAAAACCAGGTCACCCTTATGGAGTTTAAGAGAAGCAAAGAGCTTTCCCCGTTTTGGGCCCTTTTACGTTAAAAGAAAGGACTCGAAGACCCATGGGAAACTAACTGAGAAACAGGCAAAATAGAAAAAGTGTTGAACCGTAGAGATAGCATGAAAAAGCCGAGAAGTGAATAGGAGATATAGAAGGCAAGAGACAACGTGGTCAAAAGGAACGGAAGAGGAGAGGAGGAAGGGGACCGGAAGGAAGAGATGGTTAGGTGGTCATCCGGCAGTGGAGGCCAGGACCGTTGGTGCTGACAGGGGGAAGGGATGCTATGTGTCCGAAGGACACCTAGGTCAGCTAAATGGGCTAAAAGCCCTAGGGGGGCGCAGCAAGGCATCCGAACGATGCATCTCAGTGTGAGTATCGAAAGATAAGAGACAGTCCCACCTGGTGAACCTGAGGGAAAAGGCTAGAACAGAAGGCAAGATTAAAGAGCAGATGGAGCAAGAGCACATGAGAAGTATGGAGGGAGAGAAAAAGCAGGGCATTACATTGCAATAAATGTTAGAAACATAATGATGTAAAACAAACGAAGAATTCATAGAGCCTGAACACGTTAAAGCTAAACATAGACATCTCCCCGACTAGAGAGTACGACCATTACAGATCGTCATAACAGGAGATATCAGGTAACACAACTGAAAACCTGGCGCTAAGTCAGGTCACCGGCGGCGGAGCTGAGGAGGCCACTGCTGCTGGAACCGTAGACCATTCCGAACAGGGAGGCAGAGGCATCTTCCTCTGCGTTCGTGGGGGTGGGAATACAGCAGAGAAGTCTCCTTCTTCGGTACGAATGCCTAGTTTGGACAATAAGAATTGGGCCTCAGATGGGGTTCTGGCCGTGAGCAGTTTTCCTTGACGCCAGACCAGGATGCGAAAGGGGAAACCCCAGCGGTAGTTGACGTTGTGTTGAGAGAGCAAAGTGGTAATGGGTTTAAAGTCTCTGCGTTTGGCCAAGGTGAGCGGGGATAGGTCTTGGAAGATCTGTAAGGGGACATTCTCAAAGGAAAAAGAACCCAGTCAGCGAACCTCTTTCATAATGGCCTCCTTCGCAGTAAAATAATGCATTCTGAGGATGACGTCTCCGGGTTGGGAAGAATCTTGTGAGCGAGGTCGCAAAGCTCGGTGAGCACGGTCCAGAAGGAGGTGATCTTCAGGAGTGTCAGGGGATAACTGGGTAAAGAGACGCTTGAGGTAAAGTTCAAGGTGGGTCGTTCCAACCTCTTCAGGGATACCACGAATCCTCAAATTGTTTCTTCTTGCGCAGTTATCCTGGTCCTCATGATCTTCCTGTAATTGGGAAATATCCTGGCACATTTGATGGAAGTCGGTCTCAACTGATTGTTGGAACGTCACCACCTCTTCCACCCGCCTCTCAAGTTGATCAGTTCTGGAGCCAATCTCCGCAATGTCGGTCTTCAATGACTGGAGGGCTGGGACAGAGGTCTTAACATCTCTAACCTCTTTGAGGAGAGAGAGGAAGTCTCATCGGGTGATGGGAGTGAGATCGTCGGCTTCAGATTCGGAGTGACTGTGAGAGTGTTCAGGAATATCAAATCTACTATTGGCAGGGGTGCCTTTTTTTTTTATAAGGAAGGGTGTTACGTCAGACCCCTGAGATTTTTTACCTCCTTCAGGCATCTTGTGAGGACGATAAGGTGGGGATAGATGGCAAGATAGTAGGTAGAGAGGTTGCTCCAGCAGCTCGGCTCAGGGCCAGGAGGGGCTGCAGTAATGCAGGACAAAAATTCTTCGACTCTATGGGAGCTCTGTATGGTATGAAGAGACAGGCAGGGTCAAGTAGATATTGCTAATTGAAAGTCCCAGTGCAATTGGGTCTATCCACCACAAGAGGGAGCCAGATAGTCAGAATTAGTGACTGCCAGAGATATGGGAGCACGGCCTCTTCAGCAGTGAAAAAAAATATGTATATGCTGCCCCTTGGTTACTCACCCCTCTCCAGGGCCAATGCAGGGAGCACAGCAGCAAGGTGAGGCCTGGCCACTGTCCAGCCAGTGACCAGGACACCTCCCAAGCCAGATGACAGTCCTGCAGTAGAGGAGAAGCAATGGCCGCCGGAGCACAGGAGCCTCCCGGCGACACCAGGGCAGGTAGGAGCTTGGTCTGGGCTGTAGGAGCGGCAACGGGAGCTGTGGAAGGCAGCGGGCACCAGATTGAGTGTAGCGGGGGTCTATGCGGCCGTCCGGAGGCCCGGTGACCGCATCCAGTGTGTCCCGGCAGTCCGCGTTGGGGGCACCTCTAACTCGAGGTCACGGCTGTTGGGGGACGGGAAGGCCGCGGACAGCCGGAGGACAGACTCCAGTGCGGCGCAGAGATGGCAACATAGTCACTTTTAAAGGGACTCACCACTTGCTGAGGAGGGTGGAGGGGATGGCTCCCACGAAGACTGCACTGGAGATAGGAAAGAGTCACGGATCCCTGGGGCCACCGGCTGGGTGACTAGAAATCCACAGGAGTGTGTGAAAGGCAGCTGCCAGGTTCCAAACCAGGCTATGGCGTCAAGGGAGGTGATAGATTGTAATCCGCGGGGATACTCCAGGTGGCTCCTCCTGGCTCTGCAAAGGCTCCTTCCCAGCAGTAATACTCAGATGGGGCAGAGGGGGGCAGGACACTGGCCAGCAGCAGAGGAGGACACCTGCGGGGGAAACTGCTGAGAGCTGGCGGGAGCTGCAGCCAAGATGGCCGCCGGGATCCGAGGCTCTGGATGAGCGGTGCTACGGCGGGTCTCCGTGTCCACGATCACCCCGCTGCAGACAGTGACGGGGCAGCAGTGGAGCAGTAGAGGGGGGCAGCAGTGCCAGACAGCCGCGGCAAGCCCTGCTGGCGTGAGTGTTTCGGACCACAGCGTCCTGGTAGTCTCCGGCGGCCGGCACAGCAACTCAAGTCTCAGGTTCTGTGGTGGAGAAGGCCGCAACCTGCGGGAGCGAGAGAAGACGCTCCCCGGAACAGCAATCGAGCTCCACGGCGCCATGAAGCAGTAAGGAGCAGGATTGGGGAGGCAGGAAACCGAGGGTGCATGGTAAATGGGCCAAAAGATGAAACAAGGTAGGAGCTCCAGTTAAACACGTTATGCTCCTTTGCCTGTTAGGCCATGCCCCCCCACGTAAGATATTTTACGTCCACCTCCTGTAACAGTTCAAACCAGTCTTATTGGAGGAACTGCAGCACCACATTGAGATCCCAAGGCACCATGGGAGGCACAAAGGGAGGTTGGAGGTGCAGAACACCTTTCAAGAATGTCTGGACCTCAGGGAGAGAAGCCAATTGTTTCTGAAAGAAAATGGACAAGGCCGAAATATGTACTTTTATGGAGCCCAGACGCAGGCCCATATCCACGCCTGCCTGCTGAAAAAGCAGGAAAAGTCCCAGGTGAAATTCTACCGCAGAATAATTTCTGCTCTTACACCAATAGACGTATTTCTTCTTGGCTTGGATCATAGTCGGGATAACCTTGTTAGGGATCCCTCTCCTGGCTAGAATCAGCCGTTCAACTTCCATGCCGTCAAACGTAGCCGCGATAGGTCCTGATAGCTGAACAGGCCCTGTTGCAGAAGATCCTCATGAAGAGGTAGAGGCCACGGGTCTTCGAGGAGCATCTCCAGAAGGTCCACATACCAGGCCCTTCTTGGCCAGTCCGGAGTAATGAGTATTGCTTGAACCTTTTCCCTTTCTATTTGTTTTAGAATTCTTTGGATCAGAGAAAGTGGAGGAAACACGTACACCATCTGATAGACCCATGGAGTTGTCAGTGAGTCTATCGCCTGTGGGTCTCTTGGCCTGGAACAATACCACCTGAGCTTCTTGTTGAGACGAGAGGCCATCATGTCGATCTGTGGATATCCCCATCGACTTGTCAAGCACCTGAACACTTCCGGGTGAAGGCCCCACTCCCGCTGGTGCAGGTCATGTCTGCTAAGGAAGTCTGCTTCCCAGTTGTCTACTCTCGGAATGAAATCAGCTGACAACGCCACAGCATTTATTTCTGCCCAGAGGAGAATTCTTGACATCTCTGACATTGCTGCTCTACTTTTTGTTCCGCCCTGTCGGTTTATGTACGTTACTGCCGTCACATTGTCCGACTGGACCTGAATTGCCCGATCTTGAAGAAGATGTGAGGCCTGCAGAAGGGCATTGTATGTATATGGCCCTGAGATCCAGAATGTTGATTGGAAGGATGACTTCCTGACTTGATCATCTTCCCTGAAACTGCACCCCCTGAGTGACTGCTCCCCAACCTCTGAGGCTTGCATCTGTGGTTAACAGAATCCAGTTCTGAATTCCGAACCTCCGTCCTGCGACGAGGTGAGAAGACTGTTGCCACCACAGAAGGGAGATCCTGGCCTTTTGCGACAGACGGATCCTCTGGTGCATGCGAAGATGCGATCCGGATCATTTGTCCAACAGATCGAGCTGGAAGGGTCTTGCGTAAAACCTTCCATATTGAAGTGCCTCGTAAGAGGCCACCATTTTCCTCAGAAGGCGAATGCACAGATGCACCGACACCCGGGTTGGCTTCAGGACATCCCAAACCATCGACTGGATTACCAATGCCTTTTCCAACGGAAGGAACACCTTTTGTGACTACGTGTCCAGTATCATTCCCAGGAATGGGAGCCTCCGTGTTGGCTCTAGGTGAGATTTCTGAAGTTTCAGCATCCACCCGTGATCCTGGAGGAGTTTGGTTGAGAGAGCAATGCTGTCCAGCAACCTCTCCCTGGATGGCGCATTTATCAGGAGATCGTCCAGGTACGTAATTATGTTCACTCCCTGTTTGCGGAGTAGAAACATCATCTCTGCCATCACCTTGGTGAATACCCTCGGTGCTGTGGAGAGACCAAATGGAAGGGCCTGGAACTGATAGTGCAGTCATGCAGTGCAAACCGTAGATAAGCCTGATGAGGCGGCCAGATCGGAATATGATAACCAGAGACACTAGGAATTCCCAATCCTCCAGACCGGAGATCACAGCTCTCAGAGACTCCATCTTGAATCTGAACACTGGTAAGTATGGGTTCAAAGACTTGAGGTCTTACTGAAGAATCGGTACTACGAACAAGTTGAAATAGTACCCCTTGTTTAGTAGATGAGGTGGAACTGGAACAATGACTTGAGTCTGTACCAGTTTTTGGATGGCATGCTGTAAAGTTATACTTGGCTCTTGTGAAACTGGCAAGCCTGATTTGAAAAATCTGTGAGGTGGGAGCTCTTGGAACTCCAGTCTGTAGCCCTGGGAAGTAAGATCTATGGCCCAGGGATCCTGGCACGAATTTGACCAGATCTGACCAGTATTGTAGACGGGCTCCCACCTGACAGCCCTCCAGGCATTGCGGTCCAACGTCATGCTAAAATCTTTGAGGAAGCAGAGCCTGAGCTCTGTTCCTGAGCACCTGCAGTTGCTGGTTTGCGTGGTTTACCTCTTGCGCTGCTGGAGGACGTAGAAGCACCTCTGGATTTGCCCTTGAACTTGGCCGTCCGAAAGGACTGTAACTTAGAAGCTGAATAAGTCTTCTTGGTTGGGGGGGCTGCGGAAGGAAGATACGTAGACTTACCCGCAGTAGCTGCGGAGATCCATTTGTCTAGTTCATCTCCGAACAAGGCCTCTCCTGTGAATGGTAGGCCTTCCACGCTTTTCCTGGAGTCCGTGTCAGCAGTCCATTGGCGTAGCCACAAGCCCCTGCGTGTCGACACTGCCATAGCGGTGGTGCGTGCGTTAAGTACGCCTATTTCCTTTATGGCTTCCACCATTAAGTTTGCTGTATATGCTGGAATAAGACAACATCCCCCCTAGATAAGGAATCTGTGTACACTGCAGAGGGAAAATGGCACTGGTGAGCTGCTGGATCCTGTCATAGTGAAGCCCCGCCCCTTCAATGGCACGCAGTCTTCCTGCTTTTTTTATACTGGCTGAGGAATCTGGTGCTTAAAATGGAGAGAAACCGTTTTAAGGCTGCATTGCCAGTCTGGGTACTGTGTACAGTGTACTGAGACGCAGTTGTGTACTGTGACTGGAGACGCATTCCGCCCCAGTTAGAAGCCGTGCGTCTCCGTACCCTCGTGCCGCCATAATTGCCGGCGCCCCGCTAACCAGGGCACCGGCTCAGTACTCACCACTCTTAATTCTTCTGGCTCTGTTAGGGGTGGTGGCGTGCTGTGGGAATGTACGCTCGCCGTGGTGGGGCTTGCGAATAGTTCCCTCAGGAGCTCAGTGTCCTGTCAGCTGGGAACGGGACCATTAACCCTTCAAGAGGTTGGGCCATTCCCCTTCCTAAGTCCCACGAAGAAGGCAGGCTTGTGCCAACCAGCCCTGCCTGAAAATAACAAACAGAGAAAATAAATGCAGAAAACTCTTCAGAAGCTTCCTTCAGCGTGACCGGCTCCTCCGGGCACATTTTCTAAACTGAGTCTGGTAGGAGGGGCATAGAGGGAGGAGCCAGCCCACACTATCAAATTCTTAAAGTGTCCACGGCTCCTAGTGGACCCGTCTATGCCCCCTGGTACTAAATGGACCCCAGTATCCTCTAGGATGTAAGAGAAATAAAAAACAAATCCCCCAGTACAAGATCCCTCTTCCTTCTGTACCAGGGATGGTCATCGACCATCGATAATTCTAATTCATCGATGGTTGATGACCGATGTCGAATACTTTTACCATTGATGGGGGGGAAGCAGATGGTTTCCCACCATCGATGGTTCACTGCTACCGAATATTTATTTATTTTTAATCTCAGTGTCAGGGCACTGCGTTTAGCCCCTCCCTGACACCCACAAAGCCACACCCCCTGACTCTGATTGGCCTGCATTTCATTATACAGAAATGCAGGGGTAACCTCAAAGGGTTTTACACCATGGAGGTTATCCATCAATGGTACCATTAATACTAGCGATGGTGACCATCGATGGATAACCCGAAGGCCATCCCTACTCTGTACAGCTATCAGCCACTTCTATCATGGACTGTTCTGAACTCCAATTGGCTGTTGAAGTTCAGTGCTGGACCAACAACTGCACTGCCTGAAAATAGGCAGATTTTGCGGAGAGTGAGCAGACAGAAGGAAAGTCCTTAGTGCAAAGGATGGTAAGTACCAATAATATGCTGTCCAAACTTTCTGACAACAGGGAATATGGCTATACAGATGTGTCCTCATAAATCTAACCTCAATATGCCACGCAGCGTGTGATGCCTGGCGCAAGTGAGCCGCCAGGTTCCCGTGCAACTCTATCGTCAGGCATCTTTTTTGTCAGAAAATGCGCCTTAAGGTGCATACACAGTGCGATGTAACCTTACGATTTTGACTATATAGTCAAAATCGTAAGGAAGTTAGTGCACATCGTACCGTGTGTATACAGTTTGCGATACCGATGCGCGCTCCCGTAATGTCAGTATCACAAGAAAAGATAGACTGTGCAGGCAAGTCAATCTTGACTATATTGTGTTCAATCTAGTACATGGTATAGTAAAAATTGGCACTTACTCAAAATCTTAGTGTCAAAATCTTAATTAAAGATAGTCAATATCGGTGGTTCAGGGCCTCGCGCAGTTCAGTGGAAATCACAAAGTCAAAATCGTAGATAGTCAATATCACACCGTGTGTATGCACCTTTAGTCACAACTCAATGTAACTAGGATGCACCAGGACTGTATTGATTAATTTGATGTGCGGCACTCGCATATTGGGGGTCATTCCGAGTTGATCGATCGCTAGCAGTTTTTTGCAGCCGTGTGAACGCTTGTGTAGCAGAGCGCCTGCAAACACATTTTGTGCAAAACAGGACCAGCCATGTAGATACTTATCCTGTGTGATGATTGCTGCGACGAGTGACACGGTAATGACGTCAGATACCCGCCCGGCCACGCCTGCGTTTTTCCAAACACTCCCAGAAAACGGTCAGTTGACACCCAGAAACGCCCTCTTCCTGACAATCTCCTTGCGATCAGCTGTGCGACTGAAAGCTTCGCTAGAACCTGTGCAAAACCACGATGCTCTTTGTACCCGTACGTCGCGCGTGCACATTGCGGTGCATACGCAGGCGCAGATTAGCCGTTTTTGCCCCTGATCACTACGCAGCGAACAACGGCAGCTAGCGATCAACTCGGAATGACCCCCATTGAGTCTGAATACATAGCACAACAGAATATGTATTGGAAAAAAGCTGCTACTGCTATATTGTTGCACTTTGTATACAGATTCAGCAACTCAGTCACACACAGATCTACAATTTAATCAGCAGCAATTTAATCTACTTGTGTGTCCTAGCTGCATCGCACCGAGATTAAGAAGCATTTTCGTCAAAAAAGGACGCAAAAATTAAGACCGACACTGGCAGAGTCTCGCACCAATGATGTACGAGGGTAGTTTGTGAAATAGGTATGCAAATGATGCATGTGAAAGCATACTTTGCCATTGGTCCAGCATCAATCACAAAAGAAACCTCACCAAGATTCTGCTCAGGGCACCAATTAGTCTAAAGCCAGTCCTGGTTATAACAATATGCATTGGTATTGTCATGTATGTATCATATATTATCATCATGACAAAATAAACAAAAATAATCTAAAATAATTCTACAAATATACACATGTTTACTTCTAACAGTCTCTTACATGAAAAGCAAATTGCCCTGAGAAGTCATACATCCCACATGAATGCATTAAGCTTAGAGTGTTCCTCACTGCTTCTGGGCTCAGCACTCTTTCGCCTGTTATTGGACAGAAGCCACCATTAGCCAATGTTGCTGCCATTACACTGGCAGATTCACAAGTCACTTCAATGGAGCACAACTGCATAGAAAAACAAAACAATTAGCATGGTAATATAAACAATTATAAAAGGTGTTTGGTTTAAGGGAAAACTCTGCTGGTTATAACCAAAACTACAGTCTATATGAGTATCACACACAACTTAAGAATAATATTTGATAATGAAAATAGCTTAATAATTTTAGACTGATTAAACAGACCAGCACAACCTAATTTATGGAGAGCAATTAATGTAACTGAAGGCTAGTGTACTTACTGATATAATGACTGCATTTATACACTTACATGGATACAAACTAACCGTGATACCCAAAATGGCAAATTGCTCAAATCAATTTATTAGTCCATTACAGGTGATTGCAAAACATTAAATATATGCCCAGCACACAATAATGGACCAGTAAATGACTGGTCCATTATAGCAGACTGGTGGAACTCGGTATTGTTTTTTTAATTGCTACAAACTAACCTACACTAAAGAGTTAATGAAAGCATTAACAACATAAAATTTATATAATCATGATCAAGGTAGTTTTTTGTACAGTCTGAAGAGAAACGAAGATAGCTATTCTGCTAGTATATAATATATGTAAATATTTAAATGTGCTCTAATAATTGTTGTCTGAAAAGGGATACATGTTTTTCGAATGGTCTGACCATTGTTCTCCAACTAATCCTCCGATGCATTCATGTTACGTTGATGGAGGAGTCGAACAGTGCTATGTCAAGGGCAGGCGCTCATAAAACTAGACAGCCAGGCCTAAAACAGTCCCCTGCAGAGTCAGTCACCCCTTGATGAGTGCATACCTAGTGACAAATACTACTGGCAGGGCACTGAGGACATCTGGATAGATACAGTGCATGTTAATTATTTTTGCGCACCTCTAATCCACAATGTACTGCAGGTGCAATGTGTAATAGCGTTCCAGAAAGCAATTCACACCTACCTGAGGGGGTAATTCAGACCTGATCGCTGTTGTGCGAATTTGCTAGGCAGACGATTATCGAACAACTGTGCATGCGTACAGATCATAATGTGCATGCGCGAGGCCAAACAGGAAGCAGACATTTGGGGGGTGGTAACTGGACGTTTTCTGGGAGTGTCAGGAAAATCGCAAGCGTTCCCAAACATTTTTAGGGAGGGTGTGTGATGTCAGCTCTGGCCAGATCAGTCTGTTTCTTTTGCTCTGTAGGATAAGTCCTGGGCTATGCACAGACTGGAAAAAACATTCGACAGTGAGTGAGTCGGGAACGGATTTGCAGCTGACCGGCTTTTGAAAAGCTTTTTCGCACAGCGTATACAGACTTGCATGAGGCGGAATTTCACTCTGTCTGGGCGGCGAGTATCCTATCGCAAACCTCTGCAAATTCGCAGAGGAGCAATCAAGTCTGAATTAGGCCCAGAGTCAATTTCCATGTGACTGATGTGGAGGGTGGAGACTGTATGCCTGTGATGTACTTACACACACTGACCAACCAGCAAAGTGTCCTTAGAGACTGCATTATTATAATGTTCTATATGTCAGTAAAAAAAAACAAAAAAACAACAACTCCTGTGAAGCCTTAGCCATTACTTACAAATGTCTTAAATATTAGAAGAATCAACTTTCTTACCTGGAAATAAAAATCTAAGGTTCCAACCATATCAGTGTTCTCTGGAAAACACTGTGATTTAAAACAAAAAGTAAAGAAAACCATTAACAATTTACTATTAGAATTAAGTTAATTATTCATGCCATTTAAACAAATATTATACATAGAAACATGTGTATATATATATATATATATATATATATAAATAATATAAATTTAAATGCACAGTAAACTGTAAATTATTTAAAGAACATGGAATTTGAAAGAATAAAAAATTAGAAACCTTTTTCTCTTTTAAGTAATATCCAATAGCAAAATTCCTGTCCCCACTTTCTCTCTCAGACTGGAACCTAGAAACACAAAATTTTTAAAATATATACAGTAAGTGGCATAAAATGTACAAGATAAAGCAGGTCAAGTAATACCACCATATATGTCACTTTTTATTTCTAAGGATTTGCAATACATAAATTTCACATTTCTTCAGGACAGGAATAAAAGATTTCAATAATAAAAAAAAAAAAATCCCAATTTTAATAGGCATAAACGTGATGTTTTGAGGAAGTTAACATTTCAAAACCACGGACAAAAATATAAAAACAGATTTCTAAAAAAACACAATTAACTTAAAAAAGCTTGTTGATGAGGAAATCAGTTTTGTGTCTTTGCAGGTGTACGTGCCAAGTCACCACTCACTCATTAGTGCAGTAAAGTGTAAACTTAAGAAACTTAATGACCGTTCAAATCTGAATATATTTTTTTTTAAATCGCCTGATGAGACCAACAAGATGTCAGGGCACCAGTTACACAGCAGTATGGTTTTAAAATGTAGCAAGTCTCTTAGTTTCAATATTACATTAGATAACAAGATTTATGGTAAGAACTTACCGTTGTTAAATCTCTTTCTGCGAGGTACACTGGGCTCCACAAGGATTAACATCTGGGGTGTAGAGTAGGATCTTGATCTGAGGCACCAACAGGCTCAAAGCTTTGACTGTTCCCAAGATGCATAGTGCCACCTCCTCTATAACCCTACCTCCGTGCACAGGAGCTCAGTTTTCGTTAACCAGTCCAATGCAGTAGCAGGTAACAGAGACAACAGTCGCTAGAAGCCACACACACATTACACTCGCGACAGGAGAGGGTGTCAGCGGCTAATGCCATACCAACCCAAAGAAGCAAAGTGCGTCAGGGTGGGCGCCTTGTGGAGCCCAGTGTACCTCGCAGAAAGCTATTTAACAACGGTAAGTTCTTACCATAAATCTTGTTTTCTGCTGCGGGGTACACTGGGCTCCACAAGGATGAACATCGGGGATGTCCTAAAGCAGTTACTTATGGGAGGGGACGCACTGTAGCGGACACAAGAACCCGACGTCCAAAGGAAGCATCCTGGGAGGCGGAAGTATCGAAGGCATAGAACCTTATGAACGTGTTCACTGAGGACCACGTAGCCGCCTTGCACAATTGTTCAAGAGTCGCATCACGGTGGGCCGCCCAAAAAGGTCCAACAGACCGAGTAGAATGGGCTTTGATGGTAGCAGGAGCTGGCAGACCAGTCTGTACATAAGCATGTGCAATTGCCATTCTAATCCATTTGGCCAAGGTCTGCTTGTTAGCAGGCCAGCCACGTTTGTGAAATCCAAACAGCACAAAGAGAGAATCAGACTTCCTAACGGAGGCAGTTCTCTTCACATAGATACGGAGAGCCCGTACCACATCCAAAGACCGCTCTTTGGAGGACAACTCAGGAAAACTAAAGGCTGGAACCACAATCTCCTGGTTAAGGTAGAAGGTAGACACCACCTTAAACAAATAACCAGGGCGCATTATAAGAACCGCCCGGTCACGGTGAAAAATCAGAAAGGGGGACTTACAGGATAAGGCAACTAAGTCCGAGACCCTTCTAGCAGAGGCAATAGCAAGCAAACACAAAACCTTAAGGGAAAGCCACTTAAGATCTGCAGACGCAAGAGGTTCAAAAGGATACTCCTGCAAGGCCTCCAGAACCACTGACAAATCCCAAGGGGCCACTGGTGGTACATAAGGAGGTTGAATCCGTAACACCCCCTGAGTGAAAGTATGAACATCAGGCAGGGTAGCAATCTTTTTCTGAAACCATACAGACAAGGCAGAACTGTAAACCTAGAGGGATGCCAGACGAAGGCCTAAGTCCAGGCCCTGTTGTAGGAAGGCGAAAAGTTTGGCCGTACTAAACTTGTAAGCATCATGATTGTTAGATGCGCACCAAGAAAAGTAAGAATTCCAGACCCTATGGTAAATCCGAGCAGAAGCTGGCTTACGGGCCCTCAAAATACAGTAGTATGAATGACCGCCTCAGAAAAACCGTTGACCCTCAAGACGGAAGCTTCAAGAGCCTCGCCGTCAAAGCCAGTCGGGCCAAATCCTGGTATTCACAAGGGCCATGAACGAGGTCTGGTCATTGTGGAAGTAGAAGGGGACGCTCTATCGAGAGACCCTGTAGATCTGAGAACCCGTGCCGTCTGGGCCACGCCGGAGCGATCAGAAGCAGGATTCCTCCTCCTTGTTTGAACTTCCTTAGTACTCTGGGCAGGACTGACACCGGAGGGAACACATATGGTAGCTGAAAGCTCCATGGGATTGCCAGTGCGTCTACAAACACCGCTTGAGGATCCCTTGTCCTTGTTTCGAAGACCGGAACCTTGTGATTGTGTCGAGACGCCATCAAGTCCATATCTGGAAGGCCCTACTTGTCCACGAGGAGTTGAAATACTTCTGGATGAAGGCTCCACTCTCTGGCGTGTACGTCCTGACGACTGAGAAAGTCAGCCTCCCAAGTTGAGGATCCCCGGAATGAACACTGCCGATATGGCTGGCAGATGGCGTTCCACCCATTGAAGAATCCTTGATACTTCCCTCATCGCCATGCGGCTTCGAGGGCCGCCCTGATGATTTATGTACGCCACCGTGGTGGCATTGTCTGATTGTACTGTCTGTTCTGTATCAAATGCTGGGTCAGGTTCAGTGCATTGAATACCGCCCGCAGTTCCAAAATGTTAATCGGGAGGAGAAACTCCTCCTTGGTCTACCGACCCTGAAGGGAGGGTTGCTCCAACACCGCGGCCCAACCCCTCAGACTGGCATCCGTCGTCAGAAGGACCCAGTTGGAGATCCAGAAGGGACGACCCCCGCTCAATCGGTGGTCCTGAAGCCACCAGCTCAGTGACAGACGGACCTCCAGAGACAAAGAGATCATATGAGACCTGATCCAGTGAGGCAGGCCATCCCACTTGGCCAGAATCAACTTCTGTAGAGGGTGGGAATGGAATTGAGCGTAATCCACCATGTCGAAGGCCGACACCATGAGACCCAGTACTTGCATTGCCAAATGTATCGACACTTGCGGACGACATAGGAAGCATCAAATCTTGTCCTGAAGTTTCAGGATCTTCTCCTGAGACAAGAACAACCGCTGGTTGTGAGTGTACAACAATGCCCCCAGGCGTACCATGCTCTGAGCAGGGACCAGGGAAGATTTCTTCCAGTTGATGAGCCACCCGTGAGTTTTCATAAACTGGATTGTCACATCCAAAAGAATTTCTGGGGAATTTGCCAGGATCAGCAAGTCGACTAGATACGGGAGGATCCTGATCCCCTGACGGCGTAGCAAAGCCGTCATTACCGCCATGATTTTGGTGAATACCCGCAGAGCCGTGGCCAAACCAAAAGGTAACACCCGAAACTGGTAATGAAGGTTGCCCACCGCAAACCTCAGGTACTACTGATGTGACATTGCAATAGGAATATAGGTAGGCATCCTGTATGTTCAGGGAGACCATATAGTCCCCAGGCTCCAAGGCCAGAACAATAAAGTGTAGAGTTTCCATATGAAACTTGGAGACCCTCACATACTTGTTCAAATACTTGAGATTGAGAATGGGCTGCGAGGACCCGTTCGGTTTCGGGACTAGAAACAGCGGTGAATAGTACCCTTTGCCTCTCTGAGCAAGAGGCACCTGTACTACCACTTCTGTGTCCAGGAGGAACTGTACCACCGAATGAAGAGTATTTGCCTTCACCGGATCCGAAGGGACATCTGTCAGGCAAAATCGATGAGGGGGACGATTCTTGAAGGATACGGCGTAACCTCGAGTGATGACTTCCCGTACCCAGGCATCGGAAGTGGTTTTCAACCATTGCCAGGGAAATCCTAGAACTCGGCCCCCCACCATGGGATCTCCCAGAGGGAGGCCCACCCCATCATGCGGCAGGCTTGTCTGTTTTGGAAGCAGGCTGACGGGCAGCCCAGGCCCGCTTGGGTCTGGGTTTAGCAGGTGTGGAAGTACGAGCTTGGTACGCCTGCACTTTTGCCTTTCCTGGAGGACGAAAGGAGCGAGAGAAAGTACTTTTAGCCTTCGGCGCCGTACTCGGTAGGCAAGCCGTTTTAGCAGAAGCTAAGTCAGCCACGATCTTATTGAGGTTTTCTCCGAAAAGAACGTCTCCCTTGAAAGGAAGTACCTCCAGGGTTTTCTTAGAATCCAGATCCACAGACCAGGATCTCAACCAAAGGATACGTCGAGCTAATATGGACGTAGTCGCAGACTTGGCCGCCAGCACCCCGGCATCGGAAGCCTCCTCCTTAAGATAATGAGAAGCCGTGGTAATATATGAGAGACATTGTCTAGCATGATCAGACGCGTTGGAAGGTAGCTCCACCTCCAGCTCCTGAGCCCATGCTTCAACAGCTTCAGCAGCCCATGTCGCTGCAATGGTTGGCCTATGCACACCCCCTGTTAGGGTGTAAATTGCCTTTACACAACCATCCACACGTCTATCCGTTGGTTCCTTCAGAGAGGTGACGGTAGACACTGGAAGAGCTCAGGAAACTACCATCCGTGCCACATGAGAACCTACAGGCGGAGGAGTTTCCCAATTTTTACATAGCTCCGCAGAGAAGGTAGCAAGCCAACATTTTCTTATGAGGCGTGAACTTTGTTCCTGGATTTTCCCAGGATTCCTGACGTATGTCAGCCAGGTGTTGAGAACGCTTTTTAACCACTTTCTTACGTTTAAATCTGTCCGGATGTTTAGGCACAGGCTCAGGTTCAGGTTTATCAGAAATTTGAAGAATCAGCCTGATAGCCTCAATCAAATCAGGGACATCCACCTGGGACCGTCCCTCCCCATCTGAAGCATCAGAGTCAGTGTCTGTGGGGTCAGTGTATGCGCCATCCTCATCAGAGGAAGTGTCTGAAACGGTGGTGGATTGTGAGGAAGTTTACAAGATGCCTTAGTCTTAGGCAAGAGAGAGAGTTAGACTTCTTTTTAGTCAGTGATTGGTTCAAGAGCAGTAACTGTGATGAGATCTGATCTGCCCATGACGGATTGACTGTAGGGACCATAAACTGCTGTACTGGCACAGGCGGTCCCACAGGGGGCGTAAATTTAGTTACCAGCTTATTATTTTAATAATGTGGAGAAGGTAGCTCAGGGTGGGTCATTGTGGACCCCCGTTGCTACAAACCCACTGGGGGGCAAAGAACCCCCAGAACCTGAACTCTCTGCTGCCATGTGTTTTCCTCAAATGAGACTGCAGCAGCACCACCACTCAATGTGGGATCAGCCCCAGTTCCGTTGCCCCTTGCAGCTGACATAATGAGAAGCTTAATATCAGGCAACCTAGAACAATATTAGCAGCACTATATCTAGCAACAACTCCCAGTGTAGTGTTATCAGCACAAACCGGGAACCCAAGAGATATATGGTGACCAGAAATCACAGAGAAAAATACACAGTAACTATATCCTGTGAAACACCTATATAGTCTAATAAACCTGACGCACTTAGCACCCTCAGGTTACAGAATATAGGGGTAGCAGGCTGAGCTAAATACACAAAATGGCAGCCACTCAACAGCTACATGCACACACACAGAAAGTCACAATGTACAATGTAGAAATTATAACATACAATAAGACTGCACTGGACTAGCAATACAAAGTAATACTCAGTAGAGCTATATATAAACAGTAGATATAGCAAAACACAGCAAACATTGGATGTATATCACAGGGTGTTTGTACCACACAACCATGTCTGTATGCCCTCTTTCTTAACTAACACTGTCCACTGAGAGGTAGAATACTTAAGTGTCCTGTAAAATGCACAGCGCTGACGTGCAGGCGGCTTTACAGAGGAGGATTTGCCCAAGCAGTCCCAGGAAAAGCGCAGCTCCGTGTAATGGCGGCTGACAGGGAGTGAGGGAGAGATATGCAGCTCCAGGGCGGGAACATTTGCCTAAATTGCGCACTGGTGCTGGGGGGAGGTGCTACAGGTCAGGCCTTATCCCCCGTGCTGGCATCCCCGCCAGGCGCTTCGGGCAGTCAAACAAATGGTTTTATGAAGAAAACCGACCTGTGTCCAGTGCCCTGGTGGCTAGTGGAGCACCTGCCCCTTACAGTGTCCACGCCAGCGCGCGGCCCGCCTCCCACCGGCCGCGCTGGATCGCGATTATAGTGGGCCTAAGAGACCCCTTACCTCCCCCTGTATGCGGCCACGCGATCTGGGAGGACAGCGGCAAGCGTGTGACTGACTAGAAGAACACCGGAGCCTCCGCTGTAATTACCCGGCAACCAGGGCGAGGGAAAATACAGTGCTGCTGGGGTAGTGATGGAGCTCCAGCAGGGGATGTCTGACTGACATCCATACACAGCTGAAGCACTTGAAGCCTTCAAATGTCTTTCTTCTTGAAACAGCTTTTCTTTAGGGCTGCAGGAGCAGCCTCCCTGTTGACTGCCTGCTTACTGCAAGGTACCAACTACAAAACTGAGCTCCTGTGCACGGAGGTGGGATTATAGAGGAGGCGGCGCTATGCTTCTTGGGAACAGTCAAAGCTTTGAGCCTGTTGGTGCTTCGGATCAAGATCCTACTCTACACCCCCGATGTTAATCCTCGTGAAGCCCAGTGTACCCAGCAGCAGAAATAATTACATTTAGTGCATGTCTATGGCTGTGCTTAAAAATGAAAAAAGGCAGTTTTAAAAATAATATATATATTTTGAGCCGGGCTGTCCTGTAAGGTTTTGTAGGGGTTTTTTCTGTGTATATCAGGACAGAGAAAATAGTGCATGCATTTAGTAGTGGTATTGGGATCAGTACGAGATCCCGGCTGTCGGGATCCCGGCGGTAAGGAGACCGACGCCGTGAGCCCAACGGCGAGTGCAGCGTGTCCCCTCGCGGGCTCGCTGCGCTTGTCACACTTCGGTCGCCACAGGTTTCTATTCCCCTCCGGGTGGTGGCGTGGACCACTACCCAAGAGGGGTAACCGACCGCCAGTATTTCAACTGTTGTCTGGATTCCGGCGTCGGTATCCTGACCGCCGGGATTCCGAAAGGTGGTCAATTGACTGCCTCCCTGATATTGTGGTATTACAAATGTAGGGCCATTTCAAAGCATCTAACATTACATATCTACTGTCCATTAAGTGAACAATACTACATAACTTCAAAATAGATTTAAAAAATGATTAAAATGTACTATTACAAGATTAGAGGAATTGTATGTGCTTTTATAGATGTTATTTACTTTCTTTGCTGAAAAACTTAGGTTTACATTTAATTAAAAATTCTGGTAACAGCGATTTATCTTAAAAGATGAGAATTCAGCCCTATTTGTAAATTTCTTTATGAAAAGAAATAAAAATGTACCATACAATACCCAGCAAAACAGTCTTAACAGATGGAAAGCTAATCAGATTTGACACCCCTCAGACAGCTAGTTCTCACTTTGCTCTGACTCCTCCTTCACTCATGGGGAAAAACCGACCCCTTCTCAATGGCTGAGCTATAGTGTCTCTTCTTTGAGGTGACAATTATGTTCCCTTATGAGTCCACTGACTCATGACGTCTCATGCCCTAGCGTATATAAAACATTATGGTTAATATGGTTAAATATCCTTATACAGTGTTCACTATGTTCACTAGTTCTTATGCAAGCTATTTGAGTATGTCCCCTCTTCTCCTGCTCCTCTTCTATGCTCTCTCTCCTTACAGAACCTTTTGTTTTCCATGAGCAAGATTGTTCATCTTTTTGGGATATAACGACTGCTCCAACTTTCGATTTACCAATACCTAAAGGCCTTACCAAACATGGGATCAGATAACCTCCAACCCCACCATCTCCTTTCCCTTCTACCATTAATACCACTACACATATATATTTATTTTATGGAATGTGGCAGGCTTAAACTCGGCCATAGAAAAATAGGATTTTGGTTACCTACAGATGTATCCACATTTATCTTGACGGTTAATAGGATTAACTGTGACTGGCCAGTCAGACTTAATCCCCTGCTGTAATGACTTAATCCCCTGCTGTATTGTTCTCTGTATTGTATTGCAGTTGAGAAGAATAGCTGAAGGGTTTATGCTAATAAGTCATGTTGTGACTAGGCACAGAAAACTACTCAAGATAATGGTGGATACATCTGTACCGGTAAATCCATTTTCTCGTAGTCCGTAGAGGATGCTGGGGTCCATATTAGTACCATAGGGTATAGATGGGTCCTCCAGGAGCCATTGCACTTTAAGAGTTTAATAGTGTGGGCTGGCTCCTCCCTATATGCCCCTCCTACCAGACTCAGTCTAGAAACTGTGCCCAAGGAGACGACATACTTCGAGAGATAGTGGCAAGATTCATACCAGCTCACACATGCCGGAACAACTCAGAAACAGAAGAAACCGTAAATAACGCAGAACTTACCTAGGAACCAGGCAGTACTGAACTATAAAAACAAAGCAGGAAAACGCAGCGCTGGGCAGGCGCCCAGCATCCTCTACGGACTGCGAGAAAAGAATTTACTGGTAGGTAACCAAAATCCTATTTTCTCTTACGTCCTAGAGGATGCTGGGGTCCATATTAGTACCATGGGGATGTACCAAAGCTCCCAGTATGGGAGGAAGAGCACGGAGGCTCCTGCAATACTGCTTGACCAAACTTGAGGTCATCAGAGGCCAAAGTATCGAACTTGTAAAACTTGGCAAACGTGTTCGACCCACACCAAGTAGCCGCTCGGCAGAGTTGTACAGCCGAGACACCCCAGGCAGCCTCCCAGGAAGAACCCACTTTACCAGTAGAGTGGGCCTTTACAGATCTTGGACACGGCAATCCTGCCGTGGAATAAGCATGCTGGATAGTGAACCTGATCCAGCGTGAAATCGACTGCTTAGACGCAGGACACCCAATTTTTTTGGGATCATAGAGGACAAACAGAGAGTAACTTTTCCTATGATGAGCCGTCCTCTGCACATAAATCTTCAAAGTCATCACAACATCCAAGGCCTTTGAAGCAATTGAGGAGTCAGTAGCCACTGGCACCACAATTGGTTGGTTGATATGGAAAGCCGATACAACCTTAGGCAGGAACTGTGGACGAGTCTTAAGTTCCGCCTTGTCTTCATGGAAGATCAGATAGGGGCTTTTACAAGACAAAGCCCCCAATTCCGACACGCGTCGTGCAGAAGCCAAGGCCAACAAAGTGACCATCTTCCACGTGAGAAACTTGAGATCAGCCTCCTGCAGAGGCTCAAACCAAGCTGATTGCAGGAACTGCAACACCACATCAAGATCCCAGGGCGCCGTTGGCGCCACAAAGGGAGGCTGGATGTGCAGAACCCCTTTCAAAAAGGTCTGAACCTCAGGGAGGACAGCCAATTGTTTTTGGTAGAAGATAGACAAAGCAGAGATCTGGACCTTGATGGAGCCCAATCTCAGTCCCATATCCACCCCTGCTTGCAGGAAAAGGACAAAAAGTCCAAGTTGAAACTCCACCGCAGGAAATATCTTGGACTCACACCAAGAAACATATTTTTTCCAAATGCGATGGTAATTTTAGACGTTACCCCCCTACCTAGCCTGTATCAGGGTAGGAATGACCTCACTCGGTATACCCTTCCGAGCTAAGATCTGACGTTCAACCGCCATGCCGACAAATGTAGCCGTGGTAAGTCTTGATAAGCGACCGGCCCCTGCAGTAGCAGATCCTCCCGAAGAGGTAACGGCCTTGGATCTTTCAGCAGAAGATCCAGTAGATCTGCGTACCAAGCCCTCCTTGGCCAGTCTGGAGCAATGAGGATTGCCAGAACCTTTATTCTTACCAGTTGAAGAACCCTTGGTATCAGAGGAAGTGGAGGGAACACATACACGGACGTGAACACCCACGGTGTTACCAGTGCGTCCACCGCCACTGCCTGTGGGTCTCTCTACCTGGAACAGTACCGCCGCAGCTTCTTGTTGAGGCGGAAGGCCATCATGTCTATGCGAGGAACTCCCCACCAACCGGTTACCTCCTCGAACACCTCCGGATGGAGGCCCCACTCTCCTGGATGGAGATCGTGTCTGCTGAGGAAGTCTGCTTCCCAGTTGTCTACACCTGGAATTAAGATTGCCGACATCGCCACCACGTGCCTTTCTGCCCAGAGGAGGATTTTTGACACCTCTGACATGGCAGCCCTGCTCTTCGTTCCGCCTTGTCGGTTTATATAGGCCACTGTGGTCACGTTGTCCGACTGCACCTGAACAGCCCGATCTTGTAGAAGGTGTGCCGCTTGCAGAAGGCCGTTGTACACGGCTCTTAGCTCCAGAATGTTTATCGGGAGAAGGGATTCTTGATCCGACCACCATCCTTGGAAGGTTTCCCCCTGAGCGACTGCTCCCCAACCTCTTAGACGTGCATCTGTAGTTAGAAGGATCCAGTCCTGAACTCCGAACCTTTGGCCTTCCAGAAGGTGAGGCAGTTGTCTCCACTAGGGGAGCAAAATCCTGGCTTTCGGAGACAGACGGATCCTCTGGTGCATGTGTAGGTGAGATCCCGACCACTGGTCTAGGAGATCCAGCTGAAAGGATCGAGCATGAAACCTTCCGTATTGTAGAGCCTCGTAAGAGGCAACCATCTTCCCCAAAAGGCGGATGCACTGATGAACCGAGACCCGGGTAGGTCTTAAGACATCCCGGACCATTGATTGAATCACCATTGCTTTCTCCACCGGCAGAAACACCCTCTGCACTTCCGTGTCTAGGATCATTCCCAGGAAAGACAGCCTCCTTGTCGGCTCCAGATGAGACTTCGGAAGGTTCAGGATCCAACCGTGCTCCTTGAGCAGATGTGTCGTGAGAGCAATGGATCGCAACAACTTCTCCCTGGACGACGCCTTGATCAGGAGATCGTCCAGATACGGGATTATGTTCACCCCCTGCTTGCGGAGGAGAACCATCATTTCCACCATCACCTTGGTGAAGATCCTCGGTGCTGTGGAGAGGCGAAACGGCAGCGTCTGAAACTGATAGTGATCGTCCAACAGTGCAAAGCTTAGATATGCCTGATGCGGCGACCAAATGGGAATGTGGAGGTACGCATCCTTGATGTCCAGAGACACCAGGAACTCCCCCTCCGTCAGTCCTGAGATGACAGCTCTCACAGATTCCATCTTGAATTTGAACTCCCTGAGATAAGGGTTCAAAGACTTTAAGTTCAGAATTGGCAGTACCGAACCATCCGGTTTCGGTACCACAAAAAGGTTTGAATAATAACCTTTGTTCCACTACTGAGACGGAACTTGAACAATGACCTCTAACACCACCAATTTTCGGATTGCTTCCAGAAGAATTGTTTTGTCTGCCAGCAGAGCCAGCAAGCCTGACTTGAAGAAACGGTGAGGTGGGGGATTTTGAAACTCCAGTCTGTACCCCCTGGACACAATATCCAGCACCCAGGGTCCAGGCCAGACGACACCCAGATGTGGCTGAAATGCCGGAGTCTCGCCCCCACCTGACCTTCCTCTAGGCCTAGCTGTCCACCGTCATGTGGAGGACTTGGGGGTATCAGAAGCAGGCTTCTGCGTTTGGGAACCTGTGGGAGCAGGTTTCTTTCCCTTGGCACGACCACCTCTGAAAAATGTGTTCGAAGGTTTGTTCTTTCTAGGCCTCGCGGGCCGAAAGGGCTGTGACGTGGCTGGTGTAAAAGGCTTCTTCGTAGCCGGTGCAGCTGAGGGGAGAACAGGAGACTTACCCGCGGTAGCCGTGGCAATCCACGCATCCAGCGCCTCCCCAAAGAGAGCTTGACCTGTATAGCCCTCCCGCGTCCGCAGACCTTTGGCGCAGCCAGAGACCCCTGCCAGCCGACACAGACATGGAGGAGATCCCCGCAGCCATGGAACCCAGGTCCTTCATGGAATCTACCAGGAACCCTGCAGAATCCTGAATATTACGTAAAAATAAATCAACGTCACCTCTATCCATCGTAGCTGTTTCCTCCTGCAGAGTGATTGACCACCTGGCAATAGCTTTTGCAATCCAAGCACAGGCTATAGTAGGCCGTAATATAGCCCCTGAAGCCATGTAAAATGATTTTAGGGTAGCATCTACCTTGCGATCCGCCGGGTCCTTCAACGTGGTAGATCCTGGGACTAGCAACACCACCTGTTTGGACAGCCTAGAGACAGAGGCGTTGACTATCGGCGGGGACTCCCAATTTTTTCTATCTTCCTCTGGGAAGGGAATAGCAACCAAGACCCTCTTAGGGATCTGGAATTTCTTCTCCGGAGTTTCCCAGGATTATACTGGCCTGAGTATTTTGAGCTGGCTTGGATCCGCAGACCCCGGCAGGCTGGTCAGTGTAGGGTCAGGTGCTGGCTCAGGGCGCCCCTCACAGCGCCGCACTGAAGTACCGCTGAGCCGTCCAGGAGCGCGGTTGAAACCGCGATCCTACCCTTACGCCACCCTCTTCACACGGACCCCCTGCTTGTAAGGGAGGACAGTGACTCACCTGCAACACTTCAGCTCTGCTAAGGCGTGGCGGCTGGCTGCCGGAGTGAGCGTTCCCCTGTGGCGGGGTGCGATCTGTCCCCTCTGGAGCTCAATGTCCAGTCAGCGGATCAGACCACGCAGGGCGGACACTGCTCCCCCCCCTCAGTCCCTCGATGCAGGCAGGCTGTTGCCAGCAGCCTCCTGTAAAAAAAACAAACTCTAAATAAAACTTTTCCAGGAAAGCTCCCCTAGCTGTGACCGGCTCCTCCGGGCACATTTTCTAAACTGAATCTGGTAGGAGGGGCATAGAGGGAGGAGCCAGTCCACACTATTAACCTCTTAAAGTGCCAATGGCTCCTGGTGGACCCGTCTATACACCATGGTACTAATATGGACCCCAGCATCCTCTAGGACGTAAGAGAAAAAGAAAGTGACTGCACACCTTAAATCTTTTAATCCAAGTATTGTATTCCTGCAGAAGACTCACTGGGTGGATGGACCACATGCCAAGTTATCCAGTACTTGGATAGGTGAATGCACCCACAATATAATATTGTAAAATCCATTAGTGACCTAGAAGGTCATTTTATACTACGAAGCATAAAAATAATAAGATTTTACTCACCGGTAAATCTATTTCTCGTAGTCCGTAGTGGATGCTGGGAACTCCGTAAGGACCATGGGGAATAGCGGCTCCGCAGGAGACTGGGCACAACTAAAAGAAAGCTTTTAGACTACCTGGTGTGCACTGGCTCCTCCCACTATGACCCTCCTCCAAGCCTCAGTTAGAATACTGTGCCCGGAAGAGCTGACACAATAAGGAAGGATTTTGAATCCCGGGTAAGACTCATACCAGCCACACCAATCACACCGTATAACTTGTGATACTATACCCAGTTAACAGTATGAAATATAACTGAGCCTCTCAACAGATGGCTCAACAATAACCCTTAGTTAGGCAATAACTACATACAAGTATTGCAGACAATCCGCACTTGGGATGGGCGCCCAGCATCCACTACGGACTACGAGAAATAGATTTACCGGTGAGTAAAATCTTATTTTCTCTGACGTCCTAGTGGATGCTGGGAACTCCGTAAGGACCATGGGGATTATACCAAAGCTCCCAAACGGGCGGGAGAGTGCGGATGACTCTGCAGCACCGAATGAGAGAACTCAAGGTCCTCCTCAGCCAGGGTATCAAATTTGTAAAATTTTGCAAACGTGTTTGCCCCTGACCAAGTTGCAGCTCGGCAAAGTTGTAAAGCCGAGACCCCTCGGGCAGCCGCCCAAGATGAGCCCACTTTCCTCGTGGAATGGGCTTTTACTGATTTAGGATGCGGCAATCCAGCCGCAGAATGCTCCAGCTGAATTGTGCTACAAATTCAGCGAGCAATAGTCTGCTTAGAAGCAGGAGCACCTATTTTGTTGGGTGCCTACAGGATAAAAAGCGAGTCAATTTTCCTGACTCCAGCCGTCCTGGAAATATAAATTTTTAAGGCCCTGACTACGTCCAGTAACTTGGAATCTTCCAAGTCCCTAGTAGCCGCAGGCACTACAATAGGTTGGTTCAAGTGAAAAGCTGATACCACCTTAGGGAGAAACTGGGGACGAGTCCTCAATTCTGCCCTATCCATATGGAAAATCAGATAAGGGCTTTTACATGACAAAGCCGCCAATTCTGACACACGCCTGGCCGAAGCCAAGGCCAATAACATGACCACTTTCCACGTGAGATATTTCAAATCCACAGTTTTAAGTGGCTCAAACCAATGTGATTTTAGGAAACTCAACACCACGTTGAGATCCCAAGGTGCCACAGGAGGCACAAAAGGGGGCTGAATATGTAGCACTCCCTTTACAAATGTCTGAACTCCAGGCAGTGAAGCCAGTTCTTTCTGGAAGAAAATCGACAGAGCCGAAATCTGGACCTTAATGGAACCCAAGTTTAGGCCCATAGTCACTCCTGACTGTAGGAGTGCAGAAAACGACCCAGCTGAAATTCCTCTGTTGTGGCCTTCCTGGCCTCACACCACGCAACATATTTTCGCCAAATACGGTGATAATGGTTTGCGGTTACTTCTTTCCTGGCTTTTATCAGCGTAGGAATGACTTCCTCCGGAATGCCCTTTTCCTTTAGGATCCGGAATTTAACCGCCATGCCGTCAAACGCAGCCGCGGTAAGTCTTGGAACAGACAGGGCCCCTGCTGTAGCAGATCCTGTCTGAGCGGTAGAGGCCATGGGTCCTCTGATATCATTTTTTGAAGTTCTGGGTACCAAGCTCTTCTTGGCCCATCCGGAACCACGAGTATCGTTCTTACTCCTCGTCTTCTTATTATTCTCAGTACCTTTGGTATGAGAGGCAGAGGAGGGAATACATAAACCGACTGGTACACCCACGGTGTCACTAGAGCGTCCACAGCTATCGCCTGAGGGTCCCTTGACCTGGCGCAATATCTAGTTTTTTGTTTAGGCGGGACGCCATCATGTCCACCTGTGGCCTTTCCCAACAGTTTACCAACAGTTGGAAGACTTCTGGATGAAGTCCCCACTCTCCGGGGTGTAGGTCGTGCCGGAATGAACACTGCTGACAGTGCTAAGACGTGATTTTCCGCCCATCAGAGAATCCTTGTGGCTTCTGCCATCGCCATCCTGCTTCTTGTGCCGCCCTGTCGGTTTACATGGGCGACTGCCGTGATGTTGTCTGATTGGATCAGTACCGCCTGGTTTTGAAGCAGAGGCCTTGCCAGACTTAGGGCATTGTAAATGGCCCTCAGTTCCAGAATATTTATGTGTAGGGACGACTCCTGACTTGACCAAAGTCCTTGGAAATTTCTTCCCTGTGTGACTGCCCCCCAGCCTCGAAGGCTGGCATCCGTGGTTACCAGGACCCAGTCCTGTATGCCGAATCTGCGGCCCTCTTGAAGATGAGCACTCTGCAGCCACCACAGTAGAGATACCCTGGTCCTTGGAGACAGGGTTATCAGCCGATGCATCTGAAGATGCGATCCCGACCACTTGTCCAAGAGGTCCCACTGAAAGGTTCTTGCATGGAACCTGCCGAATGGAATTCTGCTTCGTAAGAAGCTATCATTTTTTCCCAGGACTCGTGTGCAGTGATGCACCGATACCTGTTTTGGTTTCAGGAGGTCTCTGACTAGAGATGACAGCTCCTTGGCTTTCTCCTGCGGGAGAAATACTTTTTTCTGTTCTGTGTCCAGAACCATCCCCAGGAACAGTAGGCGTGTGGTAGGAACCAGCTGTGACTTTGGAATGTATAGAATCCATCCGTGCTGTTGTAGCACTTCCCGAGATAGTGCTACTCCGACCAACAACTGCTCCTTGGACCTCGCCTTTATAAGGAGATCGTCCAAGTACGGGATAATTAAAACTCCCTTTTTTCGAAGGAGTATCATCATTTCTGCCATTACCTTGGTAAAGACCCTCGGTGCCGTGGACAGTCCAAACGGCAGTGTTTGGAATTGGTAATGGCAATCCTGTACCACAAATCTGAGGTACTCCTGGTGAGGATGGTAAATGGGGACATGTAGGTAAGCATCCTTGATGTCCATGGATACCATGTAATCCCCCTCCTCCAGGCTTGCAATAACCGCCCTGAGCGATTCCATCTTGAACTTGAATTTTTTTATGTATGTGTTCAAGGATTTCAAATTTAACATGGGTCTCACCGAACCGTCCGGTTTCGGTACCACAAACAGTGTGGAATAGTAACCCCGTCCTTGTTGAAGTAGGGGCACCTTGACTATCACCTGCTGGGAATACAGCTTGTGAATTGCCTCTAGCACAGCCTCCCTGCCTGAGGGAGTTGTCGGCAAGGCAGATTTGAGGAAACGGCGGGGGGAGACGCCTCGAATTCCAGCTTGTACCCCTGAGATACTACTTGAAGGATCCAGGGATCCACCTGTGAGCGAGCCCACTGATCGCTGAAATTTTTGAGGCGGCCCCCCACCGTAACTGGCTACGCCTGTGGAGCCCCCGCGTCATGTGGTGGACTCAGAGGAAGTGGGGGAAGAATTTTGATTCTGGGAACTGGCTGACTGGTGCAGCTTTTTCCCTCTTCCCTCGTCTCTGTGCAGAAAGGAAGCGCCTTTGACCCGCTTGCTTTTCTGAAGCCGAAAGAACTGTACCTGATAATACAGTGCTTTCTTAGGCTGTGAGGAAACCTGAGGTAAAAATTTTTCTTCCCAGCTGTTGCTGTGGATACGAGGTCCCAGAGACCATCCCCAAACAATTCCTCACCCTTATAAGGCTCTATGTGCCTTTTAAAGTCAGCATCACCTGTCCAGTGTCGGGTCTCTAATACCCTCCTGACAGAATGGACATTGCATTAATTCTGGATGCCAGCCGGCAAAATATCCCTCTGTGCATCCCTCATATATAAGACGACGTCTTAAATATGCTCTTATGTTCGCAAAATAGTATCCCTGTTTGACAGGGTCACAGACCACGCTGCAGCAGCACTATCTGCAGGTCTCAGGCTAGTACCTGAGTGTGTAAATACAGACTTCAGGATAGCCTCCTGCTTTTTATCAGCAGGTACCTTCAAAGTGGCCGTATCCTAAGACGGCAGTGTCACCTTTTTTGACAAACGTGTGAGCGCCTTATCCACCCTAGGGGATATCTCCCAGCGTAACTTATCCTCTGGCGGGAAAGGGTACGCCATCAGTAACTTTTTAGAAATTACCAGTTTCTTATCGGGGGAACCCACGCTTTTTCACACTTCATTCACTCATTTGATGGGGGAACAAAACACTGCCTGCTTTTTCTCCCCACACATAAAACCCTTTTTTAGTGGTACTTGGGTTAATGTCAGAAATGTGTAACACATTTTTTATTGCCGGGATCATGTAACGGATGTTCCTAGTGGATTGTGTATATGTCTCAACCTCGTCGACACTGGAGTCAGACTCCGTGTCGACATCTGTGTCTGCCATCTGAGGAAGCGGGCGTTTTTGAGCCCCTGATGGCCTTTGAGACGCCTGGGCAGGCGCGGCTGAGAAGCTGGCTGTCCCACAGCTGTTACGTCATCCAGCCTTTGATGTAAGGAGTTGACACTGTCGGTTTATACCTTCCACCTATCCATCCACTCTGGTGTCGGCCCCACAGGGGGCGACATCACATTTATCAGCATCTGCTCTGCCACCACATAAGCCTCCTCATCAAACGTGTCGACACAGCCGTACCGACACACCACACACACAGGGAATGCTCTGACTGAGGACAGGACCCCATACAGCCCTTTGGGGAGACAGAGAGAGAGTATGCCAGCACACACCAGAGCGCTATATAATTTAGGGATTAACACTATATTGAGTGAATTTTCCCCAATAGCTGCTTGTATATACAATATTGCGCCTAAATTTAGTGCCCCCCCCCTCTCTTTTTAACCCTTTGAGCCTGCAAACTACAGGGGAGAGCCTGGGGAGCTGTCTTCCAGCTGCACTGTGAAGAGAAAATGGCGCCAGTGTGCTGAGGGAGATAGCTCCGCCCCTTTTTCGCAGACTTTTCTCCCGCTTTTTTATGGATTCTGGCAGGGGTATTTATCACATATATAGCCTCTGGGGCTATATATTGTGATATATTTGCCAGTCAAGGTGTTTTTATTGCTGTTCAGGGCGCCCCCCCCAGCGCCCTGCACCCTCAGTGACCGGAGTGTGAAGTGTGTATGAGGAGCAATGGCGCACAGCTGCAGTGCTGTGCGCTACCTTGGTGAAGACTGATGTCTTCTGCCGCCGATTTTCCGGACCTCTTCTTGCTTCTGGCTCTGTAAGGGGGACGGCGGCGTGGCTCCGGGAACGAACACCAAGGCCAGTTCCATGCGGTCGATCCCTCTGGAGCTAATGGTGTCCAGTAGCCTAAGAAGCCCAAGCTAGCTGCAAGCAGGTAGGTTCGCTTCTTCTCCCCTTAGTCCCTCGATGCAGTGAGCCTGTTGCCACCAGGTCTCACTGTAAAATAAAAAACCTAAAATAAACTTTCTTTCTAGGAGCTAAGGAGAGCCCCTAGTGTGCATCCAGCTCGGCCGGGCACAGAAATCTAACTGAGGCTTGGAGGAGGGTCATAGTGGGAGGAGCCAGTGCACACCAGGTAGTCTAAAAGCTTTCTTTTAGTTGTGCCCAGTCTCCTGCGGAGCCGCTATTCCCCATGGTCCTTACGGAGTTCCCAGCATCCACTAGGACGTCAGAGAAATTTGGTGAAATTTTTACCATACCTAACAGTTTTGCCCAAATGCTCCCAATGTTGGTTTTTACACTAAAATCTCTAACCTACTAATGACAATAGACACATCAAATCTTATTATAGGGGGTGACTTTAACTCACTTATCGATGCTTCTCTCAATAGATCTCACACCGCTCCCAGCACGCATGGTAGCTTGCTAGATTAAAGGACATGATGGCATGCGCTTACTACTTACACACTATAATCTAATATACCGCTGGAGTTTTTTTTATTTTTTTATTTATTGAAGCAATGTAATACAATGTACACTACTGTATTTTAAAGAGACAGTACATATAAGAAGTACATCCGAGATTCTGATACATACAGTATCATTGAGATATTAAAATACATGCAAGGACTACAAACATATCTGACAGTAAAGCAAATACAAAGCAGGAAGGGTCAGGAGTCATGGCTATCAATTGGAAATTGTCAGAGTAACAGGAGGATCTTGAAGGAACACTCTAGTTTCATACCATATGGAATTACAAAAACAACGTATAATGGCCTCTTTAGTGGATCTGGGTATACCCATGGAGGTTATTACATCATAACAGCAAAGAATTCACATTTATCTCACATGTACAGAATATCTTCACTAAAATAGATCATATCCTAGGTGCCTACTCATTACTACAAAGATTCTAGCGAGCATATATCAGTAATATACTTGGATCTGACCACGTGCCCATCTATTTTATACTCAAAAATAAGAGTTATGGTAAAACTTACCTTTGGAAACTCTTTTTCTTCGAGGTCCACAGGATCCACAGGAATGACCTTGTGTATTATGGTGGAGACCATGGATTAAGGCACCGAACAGTTACGCTTTTGAAGCTCCCAGGATGCACTTCTCCTCCTCTATCATACCCGCCCTCAACCTCAGGCACTTCAGTTTTAATTAACAAGCCCAAAGCAGGAGCTGGGGAGGATTGTACACACAGGAAACACACATTAGCAGGAGAAGGGAACTGGTGACCAGAAAGAGTAACCCATTGAAGCTAGGTGTGTGTAGGGTGGGTGTCCTGTGGTTCCTATGGACCTTGAAGAAAAAGAGTTAACAAAAGGTATGTTTTACAATAGCTCTTTTCTTCTTCTTCTTCAGGGTCCATAGGTATCCACAGGAATGACCTTGGGATGTCCCAAAGCAGTTGTATGAGGGAGGAAAGCTCCTAAACTGAAAGGAGAACAGTGCGGTCAAAGGATGCATCCCGAGGGACAAACATATAAAAGGCGAAGAACCTAAGAAACATGTGGACAGAGGACCATGAGGCTGCCTTGCATAGCTGTTCAGCAAACGTGCCATGACGGGCTGCCACGAAAATCCCACAGAGCGATTTTAATGAGTCTTTACTGTATCTGGTACATGAAGGTCAGCTTGCACGCAAGTCTGTGAGATATGCGGGTGAAGCCATTTAGCCAGTCAGTTAGCTAGTCAGCCTTGCTTGTGAAAATGATAGAGCACAAAGAGGGAATCCGTTCTGCTGAATGCACTAGTACGGTCCATAGAAATCCAAAGAGCACGGACCCCATCCAAGGAAGCCTCGCCAACTGAGAGGTTAAGTGATTGGATTGTTGGAACAATTAGCTTCTTCGTTAAGATGGAGACAGGATACCACAGAAGGAAGGTAACCCTGTTTGGTCTGCAGAACTGCCTTGTCAGGGTGAAAGATTAGGAATAGAGAGCGATTCCAAGTCTGATACCCGTCTGTCCGAGGCTATAGCCAAAATAGAGTCTTTGCTGTTAGCCATTTAAAGTCAAGATATTACAAAGGCTCCAATGGTGACTTTTGAAGAGCCCGAAGAATAAGAGACAGATCCCATGGAGCTACTGGTGGGACATACGGAGGTTGAAATCTGAGTACCCCTTGAAGGAAAGTCACATCCAACAACTGAGCATTACTCTTCTGGAACCACATCAATAGAGCTGATACTTGCACTTTGAGAGAGCAAAGGCGGAGGCCAACATCGAAACCCGTCTGTAGAAAAGCCAGGATTAAGGCAATCCTAAATCTTGGAGAATCACAGTGTTGAGCATACCATCGGAAGTAAGGATTCCAAATGAAGAAATAAATGGTTCCGTGTTTTAAGCATGGTCTGAACCACTGAAGTGGGAAAACCATTTAGACCTTAAGAGTGATGACTCAAGAGCCACACTGTCAAAGACAGCCGAGCTAGGTCCGGGTGCAGACAGGGACCCTGAGACAAGAGGTCTGGTCGTACAGGAATCATGAAGGGCACATCTACAGATAGACTGTGTATATCTATAAATCAATGAAACCTGGGCCAAGCGGGGGCTACAAAGGATCACAGTGACACCTTCCAGTTTGAATTTGCAAAGTACTCTGGGACATTGATTAGGAGAAGCCTTGTGGCTGGTGTCCAACAACCTTAAAAAGGCATGATCTCCTTTTATCACCTCCAAACCGCAGAGGCTTGTTTCCTTTGTGAGAAGAATCCAGTTCTGGATCCAAAATGGACCACCCTTGGCCAGGTTGGATGTGTGCAACCACCAGGAGAGGGAGTTCTGGACATTCTGAGGAAGTGCTGGGTGTGTCCGTTCCACCTGTTGAGGATCAGATGCTGCAGAGGCCTGGAGTGGAGCATATTCCATCATGTCAAAGGTGGATAGCATGGACCCCAGAGTCTGCATTGTGGAATAAATGGACATCCGGTGCGTGAGAAGTGTCGAACTCACGGGTGTACAGTCACATTTTTAGCCGGAGGCAGTAAGATTATCTGCAAGTGAGCGTCTTGAAGAGCTCCTAGATGTAACACATTTTGAGCGAGAACCAGGGATGACTTGTTACAGTGGATTATCCATCCGTGATCCTGTAGGAAGGGTATGGTCACCTGAAGACGGTGGTTGAGGGCCTCCAAAGAGTGAGCTAGTAGAAGTAAATCTTCCAGGTAAGGGAGAAATCTTATTGTATAACGATGAAGGTGATCTGCCATGGCCACCATGAGCTTGGCCAAAAACCTGTGGAGCTGTGGAAAGTCTAAAGGGTAGAGCTTGAAACTACAGCCCCATCTAGAATACTGTGCACAGTTCTGGGTACCTCACTATATAAAAAATTATAGCAGAACTAGAAAAGGTTCGGGGAAGAGCTACAAAATTGATTAAAGGCTTAGAGTCATTGGATTATGAGAAAAGGCTATTTACAGTAGGCTGGATATGTTTACACTAGAAAAAAGGCATCTAAGAGGGGACATGATTAATATCTTCAAATACATCAAGGGACAATATAAGGAACTTTCATGCGGCTTATTTAGATTCGTACACAGGACATGCGGTCACCCTCTAAGGTTAGAGGAGAGGAAGTGTAACACCAACCGTAGTAAAGGTTTCGTCACAGTGCAGGCAGTAAGAGTATGGAATTCACTGCCAGAGAAAGTTGTGACGTCTGACTCAATTGAGGTGTTTAAGAAAGGATTAGACAAATTTTTAGCCGACAATAGCATCCAAGGATATCATCTGTAATAAAAAGATATAATACAGTATATAGCTCTACTGGTTGAACTCGATGGACAACTGTCTTTTTTCAACCTCAACAACTATGTAAACTGACCATGTTAATGGCAGACCACAAACCAGAGGTACTGTAATGCTGACGGGAGGATGCAATAGGTACAGGTAGGTATGCATCCTGAATGTATAGGGAGACCATAAAGTCCCCAGGCTGCATAGCCAGGACAATGGAACAGGGTTTCCAAACGGAACCTGGGCACTCTGAGATATTTGTCCAGTAAGTTGAGATTTAGGATGGGACGATAAGATCCATTAGGTTTCTGAACCAGAAAGAGTGTTGAGAAAAAGTCCTTGCCCTGTTGGGAGGTAGTGACTGGGATAATCACTCCTGAGGTTATGTGAGCAAACTGAAGAAGTCGGCCTCCCACCCCGATATCCCAGGGAGAGACCCGTCCCGTCAGGCTGAAAGTTCATCTTCAGATATGGTAGCCGGGCGTCTCGTTGCCCAGGTTACTTTAGCTTTAGGCTTAGATGCCTTCGCTGTATGTGACAGAGGGGGAAAGGATTGACCTCTGGTCTTGCCCGATGTGCGAAAGGACTGAAAGTAGGAAGTCAGAGGCATTGTAGAGGAGGATGAAGAAAGGCAAGCTGTCTTACAGGCCACTAGGTTAATGGCCTGTCCAATTCAGGCCCAAAAAGAAAATCCACTGCATAAGGGAATGCTTTTAGAGTCTTATTAGAAGCAGAGTCCGCTCTTCATGAGCGGAGCCAAACTATGCGACATGCTACCACTGAGGTGGCTGAACTTTGGATGCTAAGAGGGTTGTGTGTAGAGCAGCTTCTCTAATATAGAAAGCTGCATCCCTAATATTGGTAATGCATATCAGCTGTTCACAGCTCACCGCTGAAAAAAAGCTATTTTCTAGGTTATCAGCCCACCTCTCTATGGCCGTAGCCACCCAGGCCGTAGTAATAGCTGTCCGGGAGGTAGCTGCAGTAATAGACTATAAAGTATACAAACACCTCCAGCTGTCTACATGTAGGGTTTTTGCCAAACATGTTACATGGGAATCCACTGACCGGGGAGCTTCCCACTTAGTAGTCTGTTGCTGGTAAAGGGTAAAAGGAACTTAGCCTTTTAAGTACATGGAAAATTTTACTAAGAAACGTTCCACGCCTTACCCATAACTTCTGTAAAATGATCTGAGTGGGGGAACTCTGCCACCACTACCTTCTGGCGCTTATGCAGGGGGTCTGTTGGATTAGGTGCTGGGTCATCACTTTCTAATTGAAGAGTGAATTTAACTGCCTTTACCAACTCAACTACATTGAATTTAGATTGCATAGGGGGACTCAGCATCAGACAGACCCGCCCTATCTGCATCATCAGAAGAGTCCTCTGATTCTAATAATGGTGTGGACTGGGAGAAAGGCACAGTACGCTTAGAAGCATTAGACAGTGTCAGTCCCTGTTCCTGTAGCATTTGTGGAGAAGCAGCAGTCGAAAACATGTCCATCCACGGGGGGGGGTTTGGGGATTGTGAGAGTGGTATGGCCGCTGTACCTGTAGTGGTACTTGAGGCTGTAACCCAGGGGCAAACGCAGGATTTGCAGGAGGGGGTTTCCAGATTGGGGAGGAGCCAAGCACGGGGGTGGAGACTGAAGTGACTCAGTCTATGCTGGGTTCATTAAACTATTGTAGATAGATAGACCAAATATATTTTGTAATAGTCATAGACATAGAGCAATCTCCATTCTAAAAATGCATTTGAAAATCACGGGTCTTCATACCGAATGAATAAAGGACTACCAAGCCAGTTGCTCTTCATAACGGTGGCAACACCGAAACATTGAACTTGGAACTGGCTTGGAAGTCATTATTCATTCCATATGAAGACCTGTGTGTGTCACCTGATCTACACTGCTATACATGGGGCTCGATTAACCCGGGGTGGCACAAGGGCAAATATTTTTAATGCAGTTCCGGAGTACCTAATATGGGCCAGATGTAATGACGTTTGAGTTGGCCAGAGGTGCGGGTTCCCAGCCAACCTTGGATATTTTTTTAAAGTGGCAATCATTTACAAGGCATGTTTTTGCCTTAAAAGTTTGGCCAGCAACCTGCACCTCCGGCCTCCTCAAACTTCATTATATCCGGCCCTACATTACATATATATATGTATGTATATACACACAATGCAATTTGACTGGCACTCCACATAACTTCATAATACCTGGGTGCTTTCCCACGAACCATCAGGGAGCCATGCAGTATATAGAGAAGATGGGCGGCAATACAGACAGCTACACAAGATTTGCTATCGTTTCAGGTGCGTTTTATCCTAACGAAAGGTGCTAATAAAATGCACCTGAAACGTTGATAGCAAAGCTTGTGTAGCTGTCCGTATTTCTTACAGCTGTCTAAAATTCTTACAAAACCGTGGAATGACGCCCGTGTCTCTATATGCGATATATATATATATATATACACACACACACACACACACACACACACACAGATGGGTGCGCATGGACGCTGTGAGCATCTCCATCTGGATGGGCGCGCGCACCCGGATGGAGACGCGCGCCCAGACAGAGACGCTCACAATGGGAAGTGGCTCTGTGCGCTCCCGCCGTGACTAGGTGGACGGATCGCCTAGTCACGGTGGGAGTGCACGCCTGCGATTGGACAGGCAAAGATAAGGGAGGCTCCATCTGTATGTGTGTGTGTGTCTGTATGTGTATGTGTGTGTGTGTGTGTGTGTGTGTATATATATATATATATATTGATAGATAGATAGATAGATAGATAGATAGATAGATAGATAGATAGATAGAATGATACTGTAGGAGGAAAAAGATATGCAGGTACAATAATTGCACTTACAAATGAGGATCAGACAGTAGGCTGTGGAGCAGCAGCCAGTGGAGGGACTGATGCAATCGGAGCAGCTGCCATAACACACATCTGCAGCACAGCGAAGGACGACCCGCGATTCGCGGGTGTTTGAAGGGGCAGAACCAAATCCTGTAGGGGTGCGGGGCTTAAACAGCGAGTCGCGGATTCGGTTTTTTTGCTTTACAAAAAAAATCAATAACAACTTGGTCTGTCAGGGGCGGTTTCCGGGTACTCAGAAACCCCCCCTGCGTGTCCTAGTGTAACACCATACGTAACTGATGTGGTACCTGATATGGCAAACCAATAGGAGTAGGCTGTTGCCTTGGTTGTAATAACGAGATTTATGGTAAGAACTTACCGTTGTTAAATCTCTTATTGCGAGGTACACTGGGCTCCACAAGGAATTACATCGGGGTGTAGAGTAGGATCTTGATCCGAGGCACCAACAGGCTCAAAGCTTTTGATTGTTCCCAAGATGCACCAGAGACGACAACCGATCGTACCCAAATACACCACACACTCACCGCAGGAGAGAGTGTCAGTGGCTATGCCAATACCAACCCAAAAAAGCTAAGTGCGTCAGGGTGGGTGCCTTGTGGAACCCAGTGTACCTCGCAGAAAGAGATTTAACAACGGTAAGTTCTTACCATAAATCTCGTTTTCTGCTGCGGGGTACACTGGGCTCCACAAGGAATTACATCGGGGATGTCACAAAGCAGTTCCTCACGGGAGGGGACGCACTGTAGCGGGCACAAGAACCCGGCGTCCAAAGGAAGCATCCTGGGAAGTGGCGGTATCGAAGGCATAGAACCTTATAAATGTGTTCCCTGAGGATCATGTAGCTGCCTTGCACAATTGTTCAAGGGTCGCACCACGGTGGGCTGCCCAAGAAGGTCCAACCGACCGAGGAGAATGGGCCTTAATGGTAGCAGGAGCTGGACGACCAGCCTGTACATAAGCATGTGCAATCACCATTCTAATCCATCTAGCCAGAGTCTGCTTGGAAGCAGGCCAACCACGTTTGTGAAAACCAAACAATACAAAAAGAGAATCAGATTTCCCAATGGAGGAAATTCTCTTCACATAGATACGGAGAGCCCGTACCACATCCAAAGACCGTTCTTTGGGAGACAACTTAGGAGAATTAAAGGCCGGAACCACAATCTCCTGGTTAAGGTGGAAAGAAGACACCACCTTAAGCAAATAACCTGGCCGCGTTCTAAGAACCGCCCGGTCACGGTGAAAAATCAAATAGGGAGACTTGCAGGACAAGGCACCCAAGTCTGAGACCCTTCTAGCTGAAGCAATAGCCAGTAAGAAAAGGACCTTAAGGGAAAGCCACTTAAGGTCAGCAGAGGCTCAAACGAAGACACTTGCAAGGCCTCCAAAACCACCGACAAGTCCCAAGGGGCCACAGGCGGCACATAAGGAGGCTGATATCTGCAACACACCCAGAGTGAATGTATGGACATCAGGTAGGGTGGCAATCTTTCTCTGAAACCAAATCGACAAGGCAGAAATGTGAACCTTGAGGGACGCCAGACGCAGGCCTAAGTCCAGGCCCTGTTGTAGGAAGGCCAACAGTTTGGTAGTGCTAAACTTGAAAACGTCATGATTGTGAGACGCACACCAAGTAAAGTAAGCATTCCAGACCCTATGGTAAATCCGAGCAGAAGCCGGCTTACGGACCTTCAAGATAGTTTGAACAACCGCCTCAGAAAAACCCTTGGCCCTCAGGATGGAAGCCTCAAGAGCCATGTCGTCAAAGCCAGATGGGCAAAGTCCTGGTAAACACAAGGGCCCTGAACGAGGAGGTCTGGTCGTTGTGGAAGTAGAAGGGGACAATTTAGCGAGAGGCCCTGTTGATCAGAGAACCAGTGCCGTCTGGGCAACGCTGGATCTAGCAGAAGTAGTTTTCCTCCTTCTTGCTTGAACTTCCATATTACTCTGGGCAGAAGTGACACAGGAGGGAACACGTACGGCAGCCGAAAGTTCCATGGAATTGACAGAGCATCCAGAACGCTGCTTGAAGATCCCTTGTCCTTGGTCCGAAGACCGGAACCTTGTGATTGTGTCGAGACGCCATCAGTTCCACATCTGGGAGGCCCCACTTGTCCACAAGTAGTTGAAACACCTCTTGATGTAGGTTCCATTCTCCAGCGTGCACGTCCTGACGACTGAGATAGTCCGCCTCCCAGTTCAGAACGCCCGGAATGAACACTGCTGATATGGCCGGCAGATGGCGTTCTGCCCACTGAAGAATCCTTGATACTTCCCTCATTGCCATGCGGCTTCGAGTGCCGCCTTGATGATTTATGTACGCCACCGTGGTGGCATTGTCCGACTGTACTTGAACAGGTCTGTTCTGAATTAGATGCTGGGCCATTGTCAACGCGTTGAACACTGCCCGCAGTTCCAGAATATTGATTGGGAGCAGAGACTCCTCCTTGGTCCACCGACCCTGAAGAGAGTGTTGTTCCAACACCGCGCCCCAACCTCTCAGATTGGCATCCGTCGTCAGAAGGACCCAGTTGGATATCCAGAAGGGACGGTCCTGCAGCCACCAACTCAGTGACAGGCCGTCCCCCTTGGTCAGAATTAACTTCTGCAGAGGGCGAGAGTGGAACGGAGCATACTCCACCATGTGGAAAGCCGACACCATGAGACCCAGCACTTGCATTGCTGAATGTATCGACACTTGCGGACGAGATAGGAAGCATCGAATCCTGTCCTGAAGCTTCAGGACTTTCTCCTGAGACAGGGACAACCGTTGGTTGTGAGTGTCCAATAACGCTCCAGGTGTAACATGCTTTGAGCAGGAACCAGGGAGGATTTCTTCCAGTTGATCAGCCACCCGTGGGCTTTCATGCATTGGACCGTCAGATCGAGATGACACAGAAGAAGTTCTGGGGAATTTGCGAGGATCAACAAATCGTCTAAGTACGGTAGGATCCTGACCCCTTGACGGCGGAGAGTAGCCGCCATGACCGCCATTACTTTGGTGAAGACTCGGGGAGCCGTTGTCAAACCAAAGGGTAACGCCTGAAATTGGAAATGCAGGTTGCCCACCGCAAACCACAGGTACTGTTGATGAGATACCGCAATAGGAATATGTAGGTAGGCATCCTTTATGTCCAGGGACACCATATAGTCCCCAGGCTCCATGGCCAGAACAATAGAGCGCAGAGTTTCCATACGAAACTTGGGAGACCCGCACATGCTTGTTCAAGGACTTCAGATTGAGGATGAGCCGCGAGGACCCATTCAGTTTCGGGACTAGAAACAGCCAGAGGCACCTGAGTGCAAAGTGTTTGCTTTTGCCTGGATCCAGAGGCACATCTGTCAGGGGGACGATTCTTGAAAGGTTTGGCGTAACCTCGAGCGACGACTTCCCTCGCCCAGGCATCTGAAGTTGTCTTCAACCATTCCTGGGCAAAACCTAGAAGTTGTCCCCCTACCATGGGACCCCCCAGAGGGAGGCCCGCCCCGTCATGCGGCCGGCTTGTCAGTTTTGGAAGCTGGCTGACGGGCAGCCCAGGCACGCTTTGGTCTGGACTTGTTTGGTCTGGAAGCACGAGCTTGTTTGAGTACGCCTGACCTTTTGCTTTACCTGGAGTACGAAAGGGCTGAGGGAAAGTACTTTTAGCCTTCTATGCGGAAGGAGCCGTACTTGGTAGGCAAGCTGTTTTAGCCGTAGCCAAATCAGCCACAATCTTATTTAGGTCTTCTCCAAAGAGAATGTCTCCTTTGAAAGGAAGCACCTCCAGGGTTTTCTTGGAATCCAAATCCACCGACCAGGATCTCAACCAAAGGATGCGTGTGGCCAAGACCGATGCAGTAGCAGCCTTGGCCGCGAGCACCCCGGCATCGGAGGCCGCCTCCTTAAGGTACAGAGAAGCCGTGGCAATATATGAGAGACATTGTAGAGCATGCTCAGATGCGTCGGCAGACAGTTCATACTCGAGTTCCTGAGCCCACGCCTCAACAGCTTCAGCAGCCCAAGTCGCTGCAATCGGCCTATGCACAGAACGTTAGGGTATAAATCGCTTTTAAACAGCCCTCCACACGTCTATCCGTTGGTTCCTTCAGAGAGGTGACGGTATTTACCGGCAGAGCAGAGGAAACAACCATACGCGCCACATGAGAATCAACAGGCGGAGGGGTTTCCCAATTTTTACACACCTCTGTAGAGAGAGGATAGCGAGCCAACAGTCTCTTATTCGGTGTAAACTTTGTCCCCGGATTTTCCCAGGATTCCTGACGTATGTCAACCAGGTGTTTAGAGAAGGGTAAAACCTGTTTAACCACCTTCTTACGTTTAAACCTATCCGGTTTCTTGGAGACAGTTTCAGGCTCAGAATCATCAGACACTGAATGAGCCGAATCGCCTCAATCAAATTCGGGACATCCACGGAAGACTTTCCATCCCCATCTGAAACGTCAGCGTCAGTGTCATCGGGGTCAGTATATGCACCTTTCTCCTCGGAGGACGTGTCGGTTAAAGCCGTGGATTGGGAGGAAGTAATGGCCCATTTAGAAGATGACCTGGTCTTAGGCGGGCGAGAGTGAGACTTAGATTTAGTCATAGATCGGTTCAAATGCTGCAGCTGAGTTGAAAGCTGATCCGCCCATGGCGGGTTCACAGCAGGGACCATAAACTGCTGCAGTGGCACAGGTGGTCCCACAGGGGCGTCAATTTAGTCACATGCATGCTTAGCAATGTGGAGAATGTAGCCTAAGGCGGATCCTGTGATGCCCCAAGCGCTACTGACCCACTGGGGGGTAAATGAACCCCCTGAACCTAAACTCTCAGCTGCTAAATTATCCTCCGTTGCGTCAGCAGCCTCACTACCACGCAGTGTGGGAGAGGCCCCAACGTTGTTGCCACGTGTAGCAGACATAACTATGTGCACAATAATGGGCAACCCGGTACAATGTGTAGCAGCACTATACCTAGCAAGAACTCTCAGACGGCACAGACCAGAGGTTCAATAGATATAGAATATATGGTGACTATAATTCACAAGCAAAAATACCCCAATAGTATATCTTGTGATATAATCCTACATTGAAAATAGCAAAAACCTGAAACACTTGGCCCCCTCAAGTATAGCACGCTGAGTGAAATACCCTGCAATAAGGCAAACACGCAGCAGCTACATGCACACACACAGATATATAGTCACAAATGTACCATGAAGATATTATATACCATAAACTGCACTGGACTAGCAATACAAAGTAATACTCAGCATGGCTATATGTGATAACAATAGATATCACAAACACAGTAAGCACTGGATGGATATCCCAGGGTGTTTGTACCACATAACCCTGAAGGTATACACTCCTTCTTAACTAACATAGTTCCAGTGACAGATAGAATACTCAAGTGTCCTGTAGGAAGCACAGCACTGGCAGTCAGGCGGTTCCACAGAGGGGGATTTGCCCTAGCAATCCCAGGAACAGCAAGGCTCAAGCTGAAATGGCCGATAACCAGGAGTGAAGGAGAAGGAGGCAGCTCCAGGGCGGGAACATTGTAGAAATGGCACCTTGGAACTGGGGGGAGGGGCCCCAGGTCCGACCTGCTCCCCCTGCTGGCATCCTCACCGGGTGTGCGGGCAGAATATAAAATGGGGGAATTATACTAAATCCCCCTGACCTGTTCCCTGAATAATACCCTGGTGGCTAGTGGAGCAAGCTGCCCAGTAATCCGTGCACGCATGCGGCCCGCCTTCTTCGGCCGCGCTGGATCGCGGTGAGGTGCGGCACAGGACACCCTTACCTCCCCCTTTGTCTGCGGCCCTGCAATCCCGGAGATGGCGGCGTGTGTGTGACTCACAGTTAGAAGAAGCCGCCTCCGTCTCCACTGCAGTGACCCGGCAACTCCGGCGCGGGAGTATACAGCGCCGCTGGGGGAGATGGAGCTGCACGCTGAAAAGTCTCTAAGACTTTACCAGCAACAGCCCTTGCAGTCTTCAATCAGAATCCACTGTTCAGTCTATGTATAATTACTTTGAAAAATGCTGCTTAAGGCAGCCACCTGTAAAGTGCCTGCATACTGCAAGGCACCAACTTACAAACTGAGCTCACTGGCATGGAGGCGGGGTTATAGAGGAGGCGGCGCTGTGCATCTTGGGAACAGTCAAAAGCTTTGAGCCTGTTGGTGCCTTGGATCAAGATCCTACTCTACACTCCAATGTAATTCCTTGTGGAGCCCAGTGTACCCCGCAGCAGAAATGTGGGTGCTGACTGGCTCGGTAGTGAATAACAATTTGTACTCAGACCATCCTGCACCACATCCTGTTGGATTAAATCTGATTTACATGATTTACAGGACACGAGGGTAGGTGCCATTATTTGTTTAGTCACCTTTTCGCTAGACATAGTCTGCAGAGGTGTACAATATGGTAATGAGTAGTGTGCAACACAACATAGTATGTGACAAACTGTCTCCTAACGCACAGTATGGCAATATGCAGTGTGTAACACCATTTTGTATGTGACCATCTGTCTCCTACAATTACTATGTAAAGTGGAGCACCAAACACTCTGTATATACACCAAGTATCTTAGGGTTACGGAGAAAAAGTTATAGACATTGTTGACAGAAAAAAGAGCATACAACAGCACAAGCAAAGTTACACACAATGCAGAATAAAATCACAATATAACTGCAATGGGAGCTGAGCTCAACTACACAGCCACTGTGGGTGGTAGGAGACAAGCGCTTATATATAACCTTGCTCTAGAGAGAGGTATACAGGGAGACCTGAAGGGCATGAAATGGTTGCCTAGTGTCTCAGTGAAGGAGGAGCAGCCCGGGGCGGGAAGACCTTTGCAAAATGGTGCCCTGGGTTGGGGGAAGCGCTGACCTCCCTTTGCTGACATCAACCACAGGTTCCCTGGCCTGTTTAATAATGATTCCTAGCACCAGTAACGTTAAGCAATGGTGGTCTAGCGTAGTCCAAGACTCGCCATGATCTGGGTACATGCCAGTGCCCTCCAGTCTATCTATCGGTACTGGAGGTTATGGACTGCTGCAATCGCAGGTCTCTCAAGTGGGAACCCTCTTTACCTGTACCCTGTGCTCTGGTTGCAATACGGGGCTCTGCTGTGCGTCCCTGCTAGTGAAGGCTTTTAGCACAGAGGTCCCACCAAAAATGCCTAGCAGGGGCTGGAGTCGCGGCTCTGGCGGGGGTGTTGGAGCAGCAGAGGATTGCCTAGCGCTGCCTGTTCATGTTGTAAAAAATAGAAATAAAAATAGGATTTTAATACCTACCGGTAAATCCTTTTCTCTTAGTCTGTAGAGGATGCTGGGGACTCCAAAAGGACCATGGGGTATAGACGGGATCCGCAGGAGACATGGGCACTTTAAGACTTTAAATGGGTGTGAACTGGCTCCTCCCTCTATGCCCCTCCTCCAGACCTCAGTTATAGGAACTGTGCCCAGGGAGACGGACATTTCGAGGAAAAGGATTTTTGTTAACCAAGGGTGAGACACATACCAGCTCACATCACAACGCACCGTACAACATGGCATTTAACTTAAACCAATTAACAGCATGAACCAAAAAATCAGCAACAGGCTGATCGAAACCAAAACACAACCTTTGTGTAGCAAAAGCAATAACTATGAACAAGTACTGCAGATAGAGTCCGCACTGGGACGGGCGCCCAGCATCCTCTACGGACTAAGAGAAAAGGATTTACCGGTAGGTATTAAAATCGGGTGTGGTTCGTTTTATCGACAGTATCTAGGTCGACAATGTTTAGGTCGACCACTATAGGTCGACAGTCACTAGGTCGACATGGATGGAAGGTCGACAGGGTTTCTAGGTCGACATGTGCTAGGTTGACAGGTCTAAAGGTCGACATGAGGATTTTTTTTTTTTGGTGTCGTTTTCTTCGGAAAGTGACCGGGATCCCAAATTAGTGCACCGCTTCGCTCGCCATGCTTCGGGCATGGTGCCTTCGCTCCACTACCGCTTCGCTCGGCACACTTTACCGTTCCAATCGTAGTCCACGTGGATCGTTAAGTATGAAAAAATCCCCCCCAAAAAAATGTGAAAAACTCATGTCGACCTTTAGACCTGTCGACCTAGCACATGTTGACCTAGAAACCCTGTCGACCTTCCATCCATGTCGACCTAGTGACTGTCGACCTATAGTGGTCGACCTAAACATTGTCGACCTAGACACTGTCGATCTTCAGACCGGAACCCATTAAAATCCTATTGTCTCCTTCGTCCTAGAGGATGCTGGGGACTCCAAAAGGACCATGGGGTTTATATCAAAGCTCCAGAGCGGGCGGGAGAGTGCGGATGACCCTGCAGCACCGATTGAGCAAACATGAGGTCCTCATCAGCCAGGGTATCAAACTTGTAGAATTTTGCAAAAGTGTTTGAACCCGACCAAGTAGCTGCTCTGCAAAGTTGCAGCGCCGAGATTCCCCGGGCAGCCGCCCAAGATGAGCCCACCTTCCTGGTAGAATGGGTCTTCACGGATTACGGTAACGGCAATCCAGCCGTAGAATGAGCATGCTGAATCGCATTACAGATCCATCGTGCAATAGTCTGCTTAGAAGCAGGAGCCCCAATCTTGTTGGAAGCGTACAGGACAAACAGAGCCTCCCTTTTCCTAATACGAGCCGTTCTGGCAACATAAATTTTCAAAGCTCTGACCACATCGAGAGACTTTGAATCAGCCAAGGCTTCAGTAGCCACAGGTACCACAATAGGTTGGTTCATGTGAAACGAAGAAACCACCTTTGGTAAAAATTGTTGACGAGTTCTCAACTCCGCTCTATCCTCGTGGAAAGTCAAATAGGGGCTTTTGTGAGACAAAGCCGCCAATTCCGACACCTGCCTTGCGGACGCCAAGGCCAACAGCATGACCACTTTCCAAGTGAGAAATTTCAACTCAACCGTTTGTAGAGGTTCAAACCAATGTGACATAAGGAACTGTAATATCATGTTAAGGTCCCATGGTGCCACCGGGGGCACAAATGGAGGTTGGATGTGCAGCACGCCTTTCACAAAAGTCTGTACTTCTGGAAGCGAGGCCAATTCCCTTTGAAAGAAAATTGATAAGGCCGAAATCTGCACTTTAATGGAGCCTACCTTCAGGCCCGCATCCACACCTGCTTGTAATAAAATGGAGAAACCGACCCAGCTGAAATTCTTCCTTAGGAGCCTTCTTGGATTCACACCAAGACACATATTTTCTCCAAATACGGTGGTAATGCTTCGCCGTTACCTCCTTCCTAGCTTTCAGTAGAGTGGAGATGACCTCACCGGGAATACCCTTTCGCGCTAGGATTTTGAGTTCAACCGCCACGCCGTCAAACGCAACCGCGGTAAGTCCTGGAACACGCACGGACCTTGCCGTAACAGATCCTCTCTTAGAGGAAGAGGCCAGGGATCTTCTATAAGTAATTCCTGAAGATCCGGATACCAGGCCCTCCGTGGCCAATCTGGAACAATGAGTATCACCTGAACCCTTGTTCTTCTTATGATCCGTAACACCTTTGGGATAAGTGGAAGTGGAGGGAATACATAGACCGACTGATACACCCATGGTGTCACTAGGGCGTCCACTGCTACTGCTTGAGGGTCCCTCGACCTGGAACAGTATGTCTGAAGTTACTTGTTGAGGCGAGACGCCATCATGTCTATTTGAGGAATTCCCCAACGACTTGTCACTTCTGCAAAGACCTCTTGATGAAGACCCCACTCTCCTGGATGGAGATTGTGTCTGCTGAGGAAGTCTGCTTCCCAGTTGTCCACTCCTGGAATGAAGACCGCCAACAGAGCGCTTGCCTGTTTTTCCGCCCAGTGAAGAACTTTTGTGGCCTCTGCCATCGCCGCTCTGCTCCTTGTTCCGCCCTGGCGGTTTATGTGCGCCACTGCTGTTATGTTGTCTGACTGAATCAGGACGGGCAGGCCGCGAAGATGTTCTGCTTGTAGAAGGCCGTTGTAGATGGCCCTTAATTCCAGAATGTTTAGGTGCAGACAAGCCTCCTGGCTTGACCATTTTCCCTGGAAATTTTGTCCCTGTGTGACTGCTCCTCAACCTCGGAGACTTGCATCCGTGGTTACTAGGATCCAATCTTGGATCCCGAACCTGCGTCCCTCTAGAAGGTGAGAACTTTGGAGCCACCAGAGGAGAGAAATCCTGGCCCTGGGAGATAGGCTTATCTTCCGGTGCATGTGTAGGTGAGACCCGGACCACTTGTCCAACAGGTCCCACTGAAAAACCCTGGCATGGAACCTGCCAAACGGGATGACCTCGTAGGCCGCCACCATCTTCCCCATTACCCGAGTGCATTGATGAATCGACATCCTTGCTGGTTTCAGAATCCCCTTGACCATGTTCTGTATTTCCAGAGCTTTTTCCATCGGGAGAAAAACTCTCTGCAGTTCCGTGTCCAGAATCATGCCCAAGAACGACAGCCATGTTGTCGGAATCAACTGTGACTTTGGCAAATTTAGGAGCCAACCATGTTGCTGCAGAACTGTCAGGGAGAGCGCAACGTTTTTTAGTAACTGCTCCTTTGATCTCGCCTTTATCAGGAGATCGTCCAAGTACGAGATAATTGTGACACCCTGCTTGCGCAGGAGCACAATCATTTCCGCCATTACTTTGGTGAAAATCCTCGGGGCCGTGGAAAGACCAAACGGTAATGTCTGAAATTGGTAATTACAATCCTGAACAGCAAACCTCAGGTAAGCCTGATGAGGAGGATATATGGGGACATGCAGGTAAGCATCCTTTATGTCGACTGATACCATAAAATCCCCCCCTTCCAGACTGGAAATCACTGCTCGGAGAGATTCCATCTTGAATTTGAATCTTTTCAAATATAGATTGAGGGATTTTAAGTTTAGAATCGGTCTGACTGAGCCATCTGGCTTCGGGACCACGAACAGGCTTGAATAAAACCCTTCTCCCCGTTGTGACGGGGGTAACGTGACAATGACTTACCCGCAGTCGCTGTAGATACCAGGTCCGCGAGTCCCTCATCAAACAAGACACCACCTTTATACGGCAGCGCCTCCATAGCCCTCTTAGAGTCAGCATCACCATTCCATTGATGAGTCCATAATGCTCTCTTAGCCGAGATTGCCAAGGCATTGGCCCTTGATCCCAAGAGGCCAATATCTCTTGCAGCCTCCCTTAGATAGACTGCAGCGTCTCTGATATGACCCAGCGTCAAAAGAACGCTATCCCTATCCAGGGTGTCCAAGTCAGATAATAAGTCATCTGCCCACTTTTCAATTGCACTACTCACCCATGCTGATGCCACTGCAGGTCTGAACAGTGTACCCGTAGTGACATAAATAGATTTCAAGGTAGTTTCCTGCTTACGATCCGCAGGATCCTTTAGGGCCGCCATGTCGGGGGACGGAAGCGCCACCTTCTCGGACAGCCGTGCTAGAGCCTTGTCCACATTGGGGGTCGACTCCCACTTTTTCCTATCCTCAGAAGGAAACGGGTATGCCATAATAATTCTCTTGGGAATCAGCAACTTTTTGTCAGGAATTTCCCAAGCCTTTTCAAAAAGAGTATTCAGTTCATGAGAGGGAGGAAACGTTACCGGAAGTTTCTTTCCTTTAAACATACAGATCCTTGTCTCAGGAACAGCAGGGTCTTCCGTGATATGTAACACTTCTTTTATTGCCACAATCATGTACTGAATGCTCTTAGCCAGTTTAGGATTCAACCTGGCATCACCATAGTCGACACTGGAGTCCGAATCTGTGTCGGTATCTGTGTCTGCTATCTGGGTAAACTAACATTTCTGTGACCTTGAGGGGGTCTGAGTTTGTGACAAAACATCTTCCATGGATTGTCTCCATGCTTGGTTCTGAGACTCAGATTTGTCTAATCTCTTATGCAACAAAGCCACACTTGCATTTAAGACACTCCACATATCTACCAAATCAGCAGTCGGTGGCGCCGACAGAGTCACTCCCACATTCTGTTCTGCCCCCACACCAGCTTCCTCCTGGGAAGAGCATTCAGCCTCAGACATGTCGACACACGCGTACCGACACCCACTAACACACAGGGCTATAGGGAACAGACCCACAGTAAGACCCTTCAGAGAGACAGAGAGGGAGTTTGCCAGCTCACACCCAGCGCCTCACCCGGTCTGAAGGGATACACAATGCCCCGGACCTTGCAGCGCTTTTATAAATATATATTCAACACCAAATATGCTGTGCCCCCCCGTTTTTGCACCCTGTTACTTGTGACAGAAGTGAAGGGCCAGGACCAGTGTCTCTGCAGCTTGCTGTGAAGAGAAAAGATGGCGCTGATAAGAGCTGGAAGGACGAAGCCCCGCCCCCTAAATGGCGCGCTTATGTCCCGCTTATTTTTTTACTGGCGGGGGTCTGTATACAGTGCCTGGGCACTGTATACCTCTTTGCCAGATCCAAAAAGAGGTTTTATTGCTGCCCAGGGTGCCCCCCCTGCACCCTGCACCCGTGTAGTGCCGTTTGCGAGCGCGAGCAATGGCGCACAGCGCGACCGCTGCGCGGTACCTCCAAGACTGATGTCTTCTGCCGCCTTCACTGAAGTCTTCTTTGCTTCGGTTACTCACCCGGCTTCTCTCTTCTGGCTCTGTGAAGGGGACAGCGGCGCGGCTCCGGGAACGAGCAGCTAGGCTATACCAAGTGATCAGACCCTCTGGAGCTAATGGTGTCCAGTAGCCTAAGAAGCAGAGCCTTTAACTCACAGAAGTAGGTCTGCTTCTCTCCCCTCAGTCCCACGAAGCAGGGAGCCTGTTGCCAGCAGTGCTCCCTGAAAACAATAAACCTAACAGAAAGTCTTTTCTAGAGAAACTCTGTAGAGCTCCCCTAGTGTGTGTCCAGTCTCTCTGGGCACAGAATCTAACTGAGGTCTGGAGGAGGGGCATAGAGGGAGGAGCCAGTTCACACCCATTCAAAGTCTTAAAGTGTCCATGTCTCCTGTGGATCCTGTCTATACCCCATGGTCCTTTTGGAGTCCCCAGCATCCTCTAGGACGAAGGAGAAATAAATCATTAAATTAAAGCTTGGGTTGCCTAAGGCAGCCAACTGTTAAACGGTGATCAGCCATGGCTGTCGCAAAACTAAAACTGAAGTGGCTGAGGGAGGGGTATGATAGAGGAGGAGCAGTGCATCCTGGGAGTTTTAAAACCTTAACTGTTCAATGCTCTGATTCATGGTCTCCACCATCATACCCAAGGTCATTCCTGTGGATACCTATGGACCCTGAAGATTTTAAAAACTATTTAAACGTAAATGGTACGAGTATGTAGACACTAAAGGCCCATACACACTAGGAGATTTTCATTTCAAAAGACTTTGACAACATCTCTGAAAGATATATCTTTCACCCAAAGTCGTGCATACACACTGAGCTGTTTTCCCAAAGAGCAAGAGATTTTCAGGAGGCGAAACAGTTTGATGAAAATCTTTCATTAGCAAGGCTATTTACATAATGGGCTGGGTTTGAATTCCAAGGGTGGGAGCATGGGCCATTGTAAAAAGGGGGACTGCTGCCACCGTCATGTGTAAAAAGGGGGACTGCTGCCGCCGTCATGTGTAAAAAGGGGGACTGCTGCCGCCGTCATGTGTAAAAAGGGGGACTGTTGCCGCCGTCATGTGTAAAAAGGGTGGACTCTGCCGCCGCCATGTGTAAAAAGGGGGACTCTGCCGCCGCCATGTGTAAAAAGGGGGACTCTGCCGCCGTCATGTGTAAAAAGGGGGACTCTGCCGCCGTCATGTGTAAAAAGGGGGACTCTGCCACCGTCATGTGTAAAAAGGGGGACTCTGCCCTGTATATATTATACACAAACATTGGTGGCCAGTGGTTCCAGAACATATACATTGTTGGCCTGTGCCAGCAATGTATATAATACTAGCTTATATAAATGTAATTTGTGGGCAGTGGCGCCAGTAATATATACATTGCTGGCACAAGCCAGCAATGTATATATTACGGGCTTATATAAACGTCATTGGTGGGCAGTGGCGCCAGTAATATAAACATTGCTGGCCTGTTATATAAACGTCATTGGTGGGCAGTGGCGCCAGTAATATATAAACATTGGTGGCCAGCCTCATGCAGCGACTCACTTCACTGCTGGAGGGAGCACGCTGAGCAGGAGGGAGCAGGCGGGGCTGCGGCGCCGGAGCAGGTGGGACTAGGGGCGAAAGCAGGGCGGGTCCGGCGACTCACTTAAATCACTGCTGGAGAGGGGATGCAGTCAATTTACTGACAATCAAAATCCCGACGGTCGAAATCCCGACAGCAATTGACCGACGGTCAAAATCTCGACAAGGTCAAAATCCCGACATGGACAAAATACCGGCATTTAAAATAACGACAAGGTCAAAATGGCGACATGTAAAATGTCGATAGGTCAAAATGGTGACATGAGTTTTTCATGATTTTTTCATTGAAACCGACTTGTTCATACTTTACCATCCCAGCGGACCTGGAGGGGGAATATAATAGTGTGCTGTGCACCATGCCCGAATGCGAGGGGATGCAGTACACTTATATGGTGTCCATGTCGACCTACGTCGACATACACACAAAACCCCAATGGAAAACGCAGGTCGGCATTTTGGCCTGTCGACATTTTACATGTTGGTATTTTGACCTTGTCGGTATTTTGTCCATGTCGGGATTTTGACCTTGTCGGGATTTTGACCTTGTCGGGATTTTGACAGTCGGTCAATTGCTGTCAGGATTTCGACCGTCGGGATTTTGATTGTAGGTATTTCATACTGATCCCCTGGAGGGAGTACGATGAGCAGGAGGGAGCACGCTAAACAGGAGGGAGCAGGCGGGACTGCGGCGCCGGAGCAGGTTGACTTGGGGCTAGAGCAGGGCGGGTCCGGCGGGAAAAAAATAGTTACTCTTCTTGCCATCATCGCTCACGGCCGTATACACTGAGTAATGATGGATGGAAAATGAACCATCATCTGCAAACATACTGGTCAAACCAGCCGACGGCCCAACTTGCTGGCGATGATGCGGGATCATCGCCAGTCGTTCATCGCTAGCCGACACACACTGGGAGACATTGACCTCAAAATTGTTCAAAACAGCAAAAATTAACGATTTTGAGGGCGAAGTCGCCTAGTGTGTATGTACACCGAAGAGATCCTGTCTTGTTCTGGTCAACCTCAAAGGCTGTTATGCGAGGCCACATAATAACGGAAAAATAGAAAAAATACAAAACCATAACCTAAAACTTAAATGAAGCCTATTGTGCATATCTAAATGATCTGACATTTATATCCAGCACAAACATCTCTGGGAGACTTTCCTCTCAAATGAAGCCCAAATGATGGCGGCCTATACAAAAAATAAATACTTTAGATGGGGTGGCAAGGCAGGCAAGTTATTATCATATATCAACAAGCTAAGAGAAGATTCGTTCCTAGATTGAAATATTCGGGAGGTTTTTTAATGTCCCAATCATGTATAGAAACCCACTTTCACTCATACTTCCCTACTCTTTATATGGCTACACCACACTCACCCCATCTATTTTCTTCTTTACTTTCTGAAGTGAAATTACTCAAGTTAGAGACTTCACAGAGGGAGCTATTGGAAGCAGACATATCGGAGGAAGAAATCCGTCATGCCATCCAAATCCTTAAAACTTAACAAATCCCCAGGGCTGGAAGGATGGCTTCAGCTGTGAATATTATAAACTTTTACGTGAAGACTTTATCCCAGACATCACTTCTTTTTTTCAATTTATCTTAAAAGGCCAAGATCAATACCCAGATTTTAATGATGCCCACACTATATTATTATCTAAGCCTTACAAAGATGAGGAACTGGTAGAATCATACTGACCCATCACGCTTTTAAACCAAGACTTCAAACTCAAAAAATAATTGCCTTCTGCCTCCAATCACGGATACTCTCTCTTGACACGTCCCCAACTAGGCTTCACTAATGCATGTCACTCGGTCCTAGACATTAGAACAGCTAGAGCATTTGGATCCTACTTTCTCATCGCTTTTTCTACAAAGACACAAAAAACAAACTTAATCGTAAATAATGTACTTAGCACACCTTTTAAATTAGCCAGAGGCACAAGACAGGGTTGCCCTTCGTCCCCCCTTCTATTTAACCTGGTCCTAGATCCTTTGTTGCAAATTCTTTAGTTACTAAACAATTTTAAAAGGTATCCCTATAGATACCAAATCCTTAACAAAATATGCGTTTCAGATTTTCTTCTACAATCCTGAAGATAGTATGCAGTAATGACAAAAATCTCGCAGTTTGGCCTAGTAATAGGATTTTAACACCTACCGGTAAATAATTTTCTCTTGAGCAATGGCCATGGAAACCTATTCATGGGTAAAGTCCGTAGAGGATGCTGGGGTCACATCAAGAATCATGGGTTATAGACGGGATCCACAGGAGACATGGGCACTTTAAGACTTTCAAAGGGGTGTGAACTGGCTCCTCCCTCTATGCCCCTCCTCCAGACTCCAGTTATAGGAACTGTGCCCAGGGAGACGGACATTTCGAGGAAAAGGATTTATTGTTAAACTAAGGTGAGATACATACCAGCTCACACCTCAAGCACGCCGTACAACATGGCATTTAACACAATGCAAGTCAACGGCATGAACATCAGCAGCAACAGGCTGGCTATAAACGTGACACAACATGTGTGTAACCACAACTAACAGCTGCAGATACAGTACGCACTGGGACGGGCGCCCAGCATCCTCTTCGGACTAAGAGAAAAGGATTTCCGGGAGGTATTAAAATCCTATTTTCTCATAAGTCCTAGAGGATGCTGGGGTCACATCAAGAACCATGGGGATATACCAAAGCTCTAGAACGGGCGGGAGAGTGCGGATGACTCTGCAGCACTGATTGACCAAACATGAGGTCCTCATTAGCCAGGGTATCAAACTTGTAGAACTTCGCAAAGGTGTTTGAACCCGACCAAGTAGCTGCTCGGCAAAGTTGTAATGCCGAGACCCCCCGGGCAGCCGCCCAGGATGAGCCCACCTTTCTGGTAGAATAGGCCTTCACCGATTTCGGTAACGGCAATCCAGCCGTAGAATGAGCCTGCTGAATCGTATGACAGATCCAGCGCGCAATAGTCTGCTTGGAAGTAGGAGGCCCAATTTTATTGTGAGCATACAGGACAAACAGAGCCTCAGTTTTCATAAACTGAGCCGTTCTGGCGACATAAATTTTCAAAGCTCTTACTACATCGAGAAACTTTGATTCCTGCAAGGCGTCGGTAGCCACTGGCACCACAATAGGTTGGTTCAAGTGGAACGACGAAATCACTTTTGGCAGAAACTGCTGACGAGTCCTCAATTCTGCTCTATCTTCATGGAAGATCAAATAAGGTGTCTTGTGAGACAAGGTCGCCAATTCAGACAGACACCCGCCTTGCGGATGCCAAGGCCAACAGCATGACCACTTTCCAAGTAAGAAATTTTAACTCAACCTTCTGCAAAGGTTCAAACCAATGAGATTGAAGGAATTGCAACACCACGTTAAGATCCCATGGTGCCACAGGGGGCACAAAAGGAGGTTGGATGTGCAACACGCCTTTCACGAAGGACTGAACTTCTGGAAGGGAGGCCAATTGTTTTTGGAAGAAAACCGATAAAGCTGAAATTTGAACTTTAATTGAGCCCAACTTTAGGCCCGCATCCACACCGGCTTGTAGAAAATGGAAAAAACGTCCTAACTAAAATACTTACGTAGGAGCCTTCCTGGATTCACACCAAGACACATATTTTCTCCAAATACGGTGGTAATGTTTAGATGTTACTCCCTTCCTGGCCTGAATAAGAGTGGGGATAACTTCCTCGGGAATACCCTTCCGGGTTAGGATCCGGCGTTCAACCTCCAAGCCATCAAACGAAGTCGCGGTAAGTCTTGGAACACACATGGCCCCTGCTGTAACAGATCCTCCCTCAGAGGAAGAGGCCAGGGATCTCCTACGAGTAATTCCAGAAGATCCGGATACCAAGCTCTTCTTGGCCAGTCTGGAACAATGAGGATCGCTCGAACCTTTGTTCTTCTTATGATCTTTATCACTTTTGGAATGAGTGCAAGCGGAGGAAACATGTACACCGACTGAAACACCCACGGTGTCACTAGGGCATCCACTGCTATTGCTTGAGGGTCTCTTGAACTGGAACAATATCTCTGAAGTTTCTTGTTGAGGCGAGACGCCATCATGTCTATTTGAGGAATTCCCCAAAGACTTGTCACTTCTGCAAAGACCGCTTGATGAAGACCCCACTCTCCTGGATGAAGATCATGTCTGCTGAGGAAGTCTGCTTCCCAATTGTCCACTCCTGGAATGAAGATCGCTAACAGAGCGCTTGTATGCTTTTCCGCCCAACGGAGCACCTTTGTGGCCTCTGCCATTGCCGCTCTGCTCTTTGTTCCGCCCTGGCGGTTTATGAACGCTACTGCTGTTATGTTGTCCGACTGAATCAAGACGGGCCAATTGCGAAGATGATGTTCCGCTTGCAGAAGGCCGTTGTGAATGGCCCTTAACTCCAGAACGTTTATGTGTAGACACATTTTCTGGCTTGACCATCTTCCCTGGAAGGTTTCCCCCTGCGTGACTGCTCCCCAGCCTCGGAGACTCGCATCCCGAACCTGCGTCCCTCTAGGAGGTGAGAGCTGTGCAGCCACCACAGGAGTGAGATTCTGGTCTTGGAAGACAGGGTTATCCTTCAGTGCATGTGCAGATGGGACCCAGAACACTTGTCCAACAGGTCCCACTGACACACTCTGGCATGGAATCTGTCAAACTGAATGGCCTCGTAGGCCACCACCATCTTTCCCAGCAACCGAGTGCATTGATGGATCGATACTCTTGCTGGTTTCAGCAATTGTTTGACCAGGTTCTGAATTTCCAGAGCCTTTTCCACTGGAAGAAAGACTCTCTGTAATTCTGTGTCCAGAATCATTCCCAAAAACGACAGCCGTCTCGTCGGAACCAACTGTGATTTTGGCAAGTTTAGGAGCCAACCATGTTGCTGCAGAATTTTCAGGGAGAGCGTAATGTTCTGCATCAATTGGTCCCTGGATCTCGCCTTTATCAGAAGATCGTCCAAGTCCGGGATAATCGTGACTCCTTGTTTGCGTAGGAGAACCATCATTTCGGCCATTACGTTGGTGAAAACCCTCGGAGCCGTGGACAGACCAGACGGCAACGTCTGAAATTTGTAATGACAATCCCGAACTGCAAACCTCAGGTAAGCCTGATGTGGGGGATAAATGGGAACATGCAAGTAGGCATCCTTTATGTCTACCGACACCAGGTTCAGGATTGGTCTGACTGAGCCGTCTGGCTTCGGGACCACTAACAGGCTCGAATAAAAGCCTTCTTCCTATTGCAACGGGGGAACCCTGACAATGACTTGATTGTGACACAATTTTTGTATTGCGGCGCATACCACCTCCCTGTCTGGAAGAGAAGCTGGTAAGGCTGATTTGAAAAATCGGTGAGGGAGGACGTCTTGAAACTCCAGTTTGTACCCTTGGGACATTATTTCTAAAACCCATAGGTCCAGGGCCGAACGAGCCCAGAACTGACTGAAGAGCCTGAGACGTGCCCCCAACGGTGCGGACTCCCGCAGAGGAGTCCCAGCATCATGCGGTGGACTTGGCAGAAGCCGGGGAGGACTTCTGCTCCTGGGAACCGGCAACGGCCGGTGATCGTTTACCTTTTCCCTTTCCTCTCGTAGCAAGGAAGGAAGACCCTCGGCCCCTTCTGTATTTATTGGGCCGAAAGGACAGCATCTGATAGTGGTGTGCTTTCTTTTGTGGTGAAGGCATATAAGGTAAAAATGAATTACCCGCGGTAGCCGTAGATACCAAATCAGCGAGGCCGTCACCAAACAACACACCACCCTTATACGGTAGAGACTCCATAGCTTTCTTAGAGTCAGCATCAGCATTCCATTGATGAATCCACAATGCTCTCCCAGCTGAGACTGCCCTTGCATTGGCTCGTGATCCCAAGAGGCCAATATCTCTCGCAGCTTCCTTTAGGTAGACTGCAGCGTCCCTGATACGACCTAGTGTCAAAAGAATGCTATCCCTATCTAGGGTATCCATTTCAGATGACAAGTTATCTGCCCATTTTTCGATAGCACTACTCACCCACGCAGATGCAATGGCTGGTCTGAGTAGCGTACCCGTGGTGACATAAATAGATTTCAATGTATTTTCCTGCCTACGATCCGCAGGATCCTTTAGGGCTGCCGTGTCAGGAGACGGGAGAGCTACCTTTTTGGACAGCCGTGACAGAGCTTTGTCCTCAATGGGGGGTGACTCCCATTTTTCCCTATCCCCAGAGGGAAACGGATACGCCATTATAATCCTTTTGGGAATCTGAAACATTTTGTCAGGACTTTCCCAAACCTTTTCACAAAGCGTGTTCAGTTCATGAGAGGGAGGAAACGTTACCACTGGTTTCTTTCCTTTAAACATACAGACCCTAGTATCAGGAACAGTAGGGTCCTCAGTGATATGTAATACATCTTTTATAGCCACAATCATGTACTGAATGCTCTTTGCCAGCTTTGGATCTAATCTGGCATCACTATAGTCGACACTTGAGTCAGTGTCCGTGTCGGTATCCGTGTCTGTCAGCTGGGCAAATTAACGTTTTTGTGACCCCGAGGGGGTCTGTACTTGAAACAACACATCCTCTACGGATTTCTTCTAAGCCTGGTTCTGAGACTCAGATTTATCCAATCTTTTATTTATCAGAGCCACATTCGCATTCAAAGCACTCAAAATATTCACCCAATCAGGTGTCGGCGGTGCCGACAGGGTCACTCCCACAGCCGTTTGTGTCCCTAACATAGTCTCCTCCTGGGAAGAGCACTCCGCCTCAGACATGCCGACACACGTGCACCCACCACACGCAAATACACTGGGCCTATAGGGGACAGACCCACAGTAAAGCCTGTCAGAGAGACACAGAGGGAGATATTGCCAGCTCACACCCCAGCGCCCAAACCCGGTCTGAACACTACAGAAAATGTCCCAGTCCTGCAGCGCTTTTATAGTTTACATACAATGCACCAAAATTACTGTGCCCCCCCCCCCCCCCCGTTTTGCACCATGTTACTTGTACAGCAGTGTGAGGAAGGACCAGCGTCTCTGCAGCCTGTGTAGAGAAAATGGCGCCGGGCTGTGTGTGCTAAGCCCCGCCTCCGTAATGGCGCGCTTCAGATCCGCTCTTTTTTTAAACTTTTTTATACTGGCGGGGGTCCGGACAGTGCCCTGGCACTATGTCCGCTCTTGCCAGTCAGTTATTTTGAGGTTAAAAGCTGCCCAGGGCGCCCCCCCCCCCCCGTGCCCTGCACCCTGTAGTGCCTCTGAGTGTGGGAGCATGGCGCCCGCTGTGCGGTGCCTCAAAGCCATCACTGAAGTCTTCTGATCTTCTTCTACTCACCTGTCTTCTGACTTCTGGCTCTGCAAGGGGGGTGACTGCGGGCTCTGGGAATGAGCATCTAGGCGTACCTAGCGATCAGACCCTCAGGAGCTAATGGAGTCCTGTAGCCAAAGAAGCAGAGCCTTTAAACTCACAGAAGTAGGTCTGACTTCTCTCCCCTAAGTCCCACGAAGCAGGGAGACTGTTGCCAGCAGTGCTCCCTGAAAATAAAAAACCTAAAATAAAGTCTCTTCAGAGAAACTCAGTAGAGCTCCTCAGTGTGCTTCCAGTCTGCCTGGGCACAGATTCTAAGCTGGAGTCTGGAGGAGGGGCATAGAGGGAGGAGCCAGTTCACACCCCTTTGAAAGTCTTAAAGTGCCCATGTCTCCTGTGGATCCCGTCTATACCCCATGGTTCTTGATGTGACCCCAGCATCCTCTAGGACGTATGAGAAATCTGGTTTTACAATCAATACTCAAAAATCAATAGCCTTGTTTCAGGAAATACGTCTTAGTTTGGCTCAAAACCTAAATCTTACATGGGCCCCCACTAGGGTGCATCAAACGCCCCAACATTCGGAATGCTTGCTGTCCCTATTCTTAAAATGTACCTTTTTAGCATAGAAACAACTGTACAATTTTTTTTGGGATGTACGATTTGACTTAGGTGGTCCACCTCCACACCCAAAAATTGTCTGTATTGTATTGTATTGTACTGTATTGTATTATACAAAACAACTAACTTTAGCAAAACGAAACCAATTTTTGTATGTGTGCCATGAATGCGTGTCTTACATTGATTTAAGAACATAACAAAGAAAGGGAACAGCATGAAGTCTCATAGCTGTTCCCACCCAAATCATTAATCATTAATCAAATCATTATTTCCTTTTCAGATAAAATAAATAGAAATTTATAGAAACAAATAGAAATAAAATAAAATAAATAGAAAAATAGAAATTAATAGAAATCTTTAATCTTCAGGGGCATGGTGGGCCACATAAATATCATCTGAGTTTCTTCAAAATTGGTATGCAACATATCTTTAACAATTCAAAAAAATGTAGCATGGACACAAATCATTTTTCTTACTTTTAAAAATTCATGGGGCGTTTATTCTCCTAACATCTCCAAAATAATATCCAAAATCACTACAGAATAAAAAAATTGGCAAAACCTGCAACTTTCTTTCCTGGGACGTGCACACCTCAGAAAAATGATCTATTTCCCAAAGATTTAATACCCCTTAGAGGTTTTACCTTCATTACTAACAAAGATGAGCAAATACTTAATGCACCATTTTGCCAATTCATATGGAACGGTAACAAACCAAAAATGAGTCTTATAATCCTACACAAAAACAAAAAAAAGAAGGGGCGTAAACAACACTCATACTGTATATCCTTCTATAATCAAGCAGCTATATGCTGATATATCAAAAATTGTCTCCTCTCCAACAATTAATACATTAATTCTACCCTGGAAAAACAACTTATTCCCAACATACACTTAGTTGCCTTCTTACAAATGGCCAAAATAGACATTCCACCCCCTTAGAAAACCCTATTAACTTCAACAAGATCTGTCTGCTTTAAATTAAGAAAATCCCGGAAAATTAAAATCTTACCTTTCTTTGTTCCTCACACTATGGGGTAACCCAGTCTTTTAAAAAGGATGTTCCAACTACTCCTTTCGCTCTTGGTCAAAAGCAGAGCTATCCTCAACCAGGTGTAGTAGATACCTTTTCTCATAAACCATTGACCTTTACTCAAACAGTAGATTAGATTTAACTTCATCAAAACCTTGTCTTTGCATTCCTCCAATCACAACAGTATGTCAGATGACTGGAACAACCCATTGGAATCAGCGTTTCTCCTCCAACACCAACCTTACTGTAGATCATTTTACTTTTATTACTCTCTTATCTCTCCCTTCTCTTCTCTCTCCATCATCGCAAAGGCATAACAGCATGGCAGGAGCAATTCACACACCTTCAAACATCCAACATATTGGCTACTCACTCCTACTCTTTGAACACTTTAACTGCGACCTCATACAAAGAAATTATATATAAAATTTTCTACAGAGGATATTTATCCTCATCTTGTGCTAATATGATCAAATTTCTGATTCTTTTACCTGTCCTAAATGTGCCATCTCACCAGCCACGCTGTCTCACTGCCTTTGGCAATTAAAAGATTCTGGATACAAGTGAAACGGGTGTAGTATGGTATGCCGACGGCCTGGCTCCCGGCGACCAGCATACCGGCGCCCGACCGCCGGCATACCGACAGCGTGGCGTGCGCAAATGAGCCCCTTGCGGGCTCGCTTCGCTCGCCACGCTATTTTATTCTCCCTCCAGGGGGGTCGTGGACCCCCACAAGGGAGAAAAAGTGTCGGTATGTTGGCTGTCGGGATTCCAGTGCCGGTATACTGTGCGCCGGGATCCCGACAGTCGGCATACTGAAGACCACCCAGTGAAACAATATGTAATATCAAACAATGCTCATCCACTCCCGTTGACACCTGAATGGGCAATATTGTTATTCCTTGTACCAAAATGACTTTAGGCGACCTAAGGCTCCTTAGCATAACCCCATCCGCCATACCTCAACATATTTCAGGAAAAACTATTTTTTATATTCAAAATGGACTGGTTGGAGGCCTCCTTACAAAAATGTCAATAATAGGAAAAATATATCCGATCCCGACCGCACGATATTAAAATCACATACTCTTATGTTTACATTCTACACAATGGTATAAATCCCATGTGGCATATGGTAACTCTCCCATCCAACCATCATACAATGACTAAAAAGTTATAATCCTTAGCACAAACCTGACCATAACCACTCCCCTTTCCCAGGCTAACTGCGATCCCTTCTTCTTCCTTCTACCTCAACTATTACTTCCTTTCTCCCCTTGTCTTTCATAAACTCTTTCATCCTTCCTTCCCTCTCATCTCTCTTTCCGTTCAAACACTCACTTATAAGAATAAAGTTGGATACACATTAGACGACTTTTTTAATGATTTGGCCGATGCCGATGGATTAGAATGACAAATCGTTCAAATTGTCTCGTGTGTACGCACTATTTGCGCGCTCTCGCAGTTGTCCGCGACATCATCTGGTCATACCTACATGCAGCAAAATATGACAATGTCGTCAACGACAGCGTACTGTACTCCTGGATGTGGCCACTGATAATATCTTTTGCAAGATTGCACAGTGTGCACACACTATATAGTTTGTTCAGGATGTCAAGGGAAATCGTTGACGACATCACATCATTTTGTGTACCCAGTCTAATACACAATAAGGTTACTTACCTTTATTTTTATTCTTTTCAATCTTAATTAATGATTGTTATATTACAATATGTGGAAACTCAAACAAATAGGGTGGCCAATAATGGGATCAGGATCGGCGGGATTCCAGGATTTAGGCCAAAAATAGTCAGGGATTCAATCCTGGGATTGGAAGCTCCAATCCCGGGGATTGAGGGATCATGCGGCCCTTTGTGTTTTTAAAGCCGGACAGCGTTGAGCTTCCTCAGGACGCTTAGACACTGCCTGGCTCCCTCTGCGCAGCGAGACATGCAGTCACAGGTCACACTAGGCAGACAGCCATCCGCCATCCGGGCCCGAAGGTTATGTGCCACCCTGCAGCCTCCCTCGCATAGTGAGCTATGTGTGTGGGGCAGGAGGGGCAGGGCGAGAGGGGCGGACACATAGGGAAAAGTCAATCCCAGGATTGACCATTTTCCAATCCCGATAACCGGGATTGAAAAAATGGCCCGGGATTGGCCACCCTACAGACATAGGATGACGATTTTCTTAATATCTATAGCACTCACAGCAATCCTTGTGTTTCCTTCACCATCTACTACTTCTGCTGAAAAGACTTTATAAGAAATATGGGCTGATACACGAGTCTCTTCCTCTTGACATCATGTATCTTCTTGTTGCTGTAACCTCTACAAATTGTATAGTAATTCTTTGATTTAATATCATTCATTGTATATAATGCATTCCAAATGCTCCTTTATACTTGTATGTCATACCTTGCCTAAATAAAAATTACTGTCATAAAAAAAAATATTCTGGTCCAGGTTGCTGCAAATAACGTTATATGTAACGAGTGAATAAAAATAACAGACTTTGTTACAATTCCATTTTCTCCCTCCCTGTATAGTTGTTGCAAATGGCATTTTTTTCCATATAATATACAGTATAGATACTGTATGTATATATATATATATATATATATATATATATATACACAAACAAATATAGAAAACCACAGCACTCGCCACCCCAGAAGCGGGGTGCAGTGTCTGCACTCACCACTCATAGGGTGGGGTGCATGCAGCCCATGGCCACCTACCCAAATACATACAAAATAGAGAATTCAGCACTCACCATAGCAAGCTCACTTGTCCTCACCACATTAATAAATAAATGATGGGGGTTTAGTTGGTGGATTGGCCAATGCACGGAAGCCTGCATACCGATTTTCAAGGTACCCCACCTTCATGCAGGTCCTACACTATCACAAAGCCTAAAGAATTAAAACCTGGCAACTGTATCACATATAATATAACTGCAAATATGCCCACTAAGTTTAATGTATGCCTGCCACATATCTAGTGGCTTTTAAAGGCATACTAGTCACCTGACACAACCGATAAATTACTAAGGAGCAGCTGACACAGGTTTAGAACAATTAAGATTACACAGGGGTGCGTGAAAAGGCCTGTGACCATGGTTAATAAGAGTTAACCAAAGATTAACCCCAAAATATACAAACAAATATAGAAAACCACAGCACTCGCCACCCCAGAAGCGGGGTGCAGTGTCTGCACTCACCACTCATAGGGTGGGGTGCATGCAGCCCATGGCCACCTACCCAAATACATACAAAATAGAGAATTCAGCACTCACCATAGCAAGCTCACTTGTCCTCACAACATCAATAAATAAATGATGGGGGTTTAGTTGGTGGATTGGCCAATGCACGGAAGCCTGCATGCCGCTCGCCAAGGTACCCCACCTTCATGCAGGTCCTACACTATCACAAAGCCTAAAGAATTAAAACCTGGCAACTGTATCACATATAATATAACTGCAAATATGCCCACTAAGTTTAATGTATGCCAGCCACATATCTAGTGGCTTTTAAAGGCATACTAGTCACCTGACACAGCCGATAAATTACTAAGGAGCAGCTGACACAGGTTTAGAACAACTTAGTGGGCATATTTGCAGTTATATTATATGTGATACAGTTGCCAGGTTTTAATTCTTTAGGCTTTGTGATAGTGTAGGACCTGCATGAAGGTGGGGTACCTTGAAAATCGGTATGCAGGCTTCCGTGCATTGGCCAATCCACCAACTAAACCCCCATCATTTATTTATTGATGTTGTGAGGACAAGTGAGCTTGCTATGGTGAGTGCTGAATTCTCTATTTTGTATGTATTTGGGTGGGTGGCCATGGGCTGCATGCACCCCACCCTATGAGTGGTGAGTGCAGACACTGCACCCCGCTTCTGGGGTGGCGAGTGCTGTGGTTTTCTATATTTGTTTGTATATTTTGGGGTTAATCTTTGGTTAACTCTTATTAACCATGGTCACAGGCCTTTTCACGCACCCCTGTGTAATCTTAATTGTTCTAAACCTGTGTCAGCTGCTCCTTAGTAATTTATCGGCTGTGTCAGGTGACTAGTATGCCTTTAAAAGCCACTAGATATGTGGCAGGCATACATTAAACTTAGTGGGCATATTTGCAGTTATATTATATGTGATACAGTTGCCAGGTTTTAATTCTTTAGGCTTTGTGATAGTGTAGGACCTGCATGAAGGTGGGGTACCTTGAAAATCGGTATGCAGGCTTCCGTGCATTGGCCAATCCACCAACTAAACCCCCATCATTTATTTATTGATGTTGTGAGGACAAGTGAGCTTGCTATGGTGAGTGCTGAATTCTCTATTTTGTATATATATATATATATATAAATATATATATATATATATATATATATATATATATATATATTTCTATATATATATGTATATATATAGTGGTGAGAGGGCCTGTGTCTCACAACAATTGCCAGCCAGCAGGAAGTCAGGTGCAGGGGAGGGGTATAAAAAATAAGATTTTACTCACCGGTAAATCTATTTCTCGTAGTCCGTAGTGGATGCTGGGAACTCCGTAAGGACCATGGGGAATAGACGGGCTCCACAGGAGACTGGGCACTCTAAAAGAAAGATTAGGTACTATCTGGTGTGCACTGGCTCCTCCCTCTATGCCCCTCCTCCAGACCTCAGTTAGGATACTGTGCCCGGAAGAGCTGACACAATAAGGAAGGATTTTGAATCCCGGGTAAGACTCATACCAGCCACACCAATCACACCGTATAACTCGTGATACTATACCCAGTTAACAGTATGAAATAAAACTGAGCCTCTCAGATGGCTCAACAATAACCCTTTAGTTAGGCAATAACTATAAACAAGTATTGCAGACAATCCGCACTTGGGATGGGCGCCCAGCATCCACTACGGACTACGAAAAATAGATTTACCGGTGAGTAAAATCTTATTTTCTCTGACGTCCTAGTGGATGCTGGGAACTCCGTAAGGACCATGGGGATTATACCAAAGCTCCCAAACGGGCGGGAGAGTGCGGATGACTCTGCAGCACCGAATGAGAGAACTCAAGGTCCTCCTCAGCCAGGGTATCAAATTTGTAGAATTTTGCAAACGTGTTTGCCCCTGACCAAGTTGCAGCTCGACAAAGTTGTAAAGCCGAGACCCCTCGGGCAGCCGCCCAAGATGAGCCCACCTTCCTTGTGGAATGGGCTTTTACTGATTAAGGATGCGGCAATCCAGCCGCAGAATGCGCCAGCTGAATTGTGATACAAATCCAGCGAGCAATAGTCTGCTTAGAAGCAGGAGCACCTATTTTGTTGGGTGCATACAGGATAAAAAGCGAGTCGGTTTTCCGGACTCCAGCCGTCCTGGAAATATAAATTTTTAAGGCCCTGACTACGTCCAGTAACTTGGAATCTTCCAAGTCCCTAGTAGCCGCAGGCACTACAATAGGTTGGTTCAAGTGAAAAGCTGATACCACCTTAAGGAGAAACTGGGGACGAGTCCTCAATTCTGCCCTATCCATATGGAAAATCAGATAAGGGCTTGTACATGACAAAGCCGCCAATTCTGACACACGCCTGGCCGAAGCCAAGGCCAATAACATGACCACTTTCCACGTGAGATATTTCAGATCCACAGTTTTAAGTGGCTCAAACCAATGTGATTTCAGGAAACTCAACACCACATTGAGATCCCACGGTGCCACAGGAGGCACAAAAGGGGGGCTGAATATGTAGCACTCCCTTTACAAAAGTCTGAACTTCAGGCAGTGAAGCCAGTTCTTTCTGGAAGAAAATCGACAGAGCCGAAATCTGGACCTTAATGGAACCCAATTTTAGGCCCATAGTCACTCCCGACTGTAGGAAGTGCAGAAAACGACCCAGCTGAAATTCCTCTGTTGGGGCCTTCCTGGCCTCACACCACGCAACATATTTTCGCCAAATACGGTGATAATGGTTTGCGGTTACTTCTTTCCTGGCTTTTATCAGCGTAGGAATGACTTCCTCCGGAATGCCCTTTTGCTTTAGAATCCGGAATTCAACCGCCATGCCGTCCAACGCAGCCGCGGTAAGTCTTGGAACAGACAGGGCCCCTGCTGTAGCAGATCCTGTCTGAGCGCTAGAGGCCATGGGTCCTCTGATATTATTTCTGTAAGTTCTGGGTACCAAGCTCTTCTTGGCCCATCCGGAACCACGAGTATCATTCTTACTCCTCGTTTTCTTATTATTCTCAGTACCTTTGGTATGAGAGGCAGAGGAGGGAATACATAAACCGACTGGTACACCCACGGTGTCACTAGAGCGTCCACAGCTATTGCCTGAGGGTCCCTTGACCTGGCGCAATATCTAGTTTTTTGTTTAGGCGGGACGCCATCATGTCCACCTGTGGCCTTTCCCAACGGTTTACCAACAGTTGGAAGACTTCTGGATGAAGTCCCCACTCTCCCGGGTGGAGGTCGTGCCTGCTGAGGAAGTCTGCTTCCCAGTTGTCCACTCCCGGAATGAACACTGCTGACAGTGCTAAGACGTGATTTTCCGCCCATCGGAGAATCCTTGTGGCTTCTGCCATCGCCATCCTGCTTCTTGTGCCGCCCTGTCGGTTTACATGGGCGACTGCCGTGATGTTGTCTGATTGGATCAGTACCGGCTGGTTTTGAAGCAGAGGCCTTGCCAGACTTAGGGCATTGTAAATGGCCCTCAGTTCCAGAATATTTGTGTTGGGACGACTCCTGACTTGACTAAAGTCCATGGAAATTTCTTCCCTGTGTGACTGCCCCCCAGCCTCGAAGGCTGGCATCCGTGGTTACCAGGACCCAGTCCTGTATGCCGAATCTGCGGCCCTCTTGAAGATGAGCACTCTGCAGCCACCACAGTAGAGATACCCTGGTCCTTGGAGACAGGGTTATCAGCCGATGCATCTGAAGATGCGATCCCGACCACTTGTCCAAGAGGTCCCACTAAAAGGTTCTTGTATGGAACCTGCCGAATGGAATTTTGCTTCGTAAGAAGCTACCATTTTTCCCAGGACTCGTGTGCAGTGATGCACCGATACCTGTTTTTGTTTTCAGGAGGTCTCTGACTAGAGATGACAGCTCCTTGGCTTTCTCCTGCAGGAGAAACACTTTTTTCTGTTCTGTGTCCAGAACCATCCCCAGGAACAGTAGGCGTGTGGTAGGAACCAGCTGTGACTTTGGAATGTATAGAATCCATCCGTGCTGTTGTAGCACTTCCCGAGATAGTGCTACTCCGACCAACAACTGCTCCCTGGACCTCGCCTTTATAAGGAGATCGTCCAAGTACGGGATAATTAAAACTCCCTTTTTTCGAAGGAGTATCATCATTTCTGCCATTACCTTGGTAAAGACCCTCGGTGCCGTGGACAGTCCAAACGGCAGTGTTTGGAATTGGCAATGGCAATCCTGTACCACAAATCTGAGGTACTCCTGGTGAGGATGGTAAATGGGGACATGTAGGTAAGCATCCTTGATGTCCAGGGATACCATGTAATCCCCCTCCTCCTGGCTTGCAATAACCGCCCTGAGCGATTCCATCTTGAACTTGAATTGTTTTATGTATGTGTTCAAGGATTTCAAATTTAAAATGGGTCTCACCGAACCGTCCGGTTTCGGTACCACAAACAGTGTGGAATAGTAACCCCGTCCTTGTTGAAGTAGGGGCACCTTGACTATCACCTGCTGGGAATACAGCTTGTGAATTGCCATTAGCACATCCTCCCTGCCTGAGGGAGTTGTCGGCAAGGCAGATTTGAGGAAACGGCGGGGGGGAGACGCCTCGAATTCCAGCTTGTACCCCTGAGATACTACTTGAAGGATCCAGGGATCCACCTGTGAGCGAGCCCACTGATCGCTGAAATTTTTGAGGCGGCCCCCCACCGTACCTGGCTACGCCTGTGGAGCCCCCGCGTCATGCGGTGGACTCAGAGGAAGAATTTTGATTCTGGGAACTGGCTGACTGGTGCAGCTTTTTCCCTCTTCCCTCGTCTCTGTGTAGAAAGGAAGCGCCTTTGACCCGCTTGCTTTTCTGAAGCCGAAAGGACTGTACCTGATAATACAGTGCTTTTCTTAGGCTGTGAGGAAACCTGAGGTAAAAAATTTTCTTCCCAGCTGTTGCTGTGGATACGCGGTCCCAGAGACCATCCCCAAACAATTCCTCACCCTTATAAGGCTCTATGTGCCTTTTAAAGTCAGCATCACCTGTCCAGTGTCGGGTCTCTCATACCCTCCTGACAGAATGGACATTGCATTAATTCTGGATGCCAGCCGGCAAAATATCCCTCTGTGCATCCCTCATATATAAGACGACGTCTTATGTTCGCAAAATAGTATCCCTGTTTGATAGGGTTACAGACCACGCTGCAGCAGCACTATCTGCAGGTCTCAGTCTAGTACCTGAGTGTGTAAATACAGACTTCAGGATAGCCTCCTGCTATTTATCAGCAGGTACCTTCAAAGTGGCCGTATCCTAATACGGCAGTGCCACCTTTTTTGACAAACGTGTGAGCGCCTTATCCACCCTAGGGGATATCTCCCAGCGTAACTTATCCTCTGGCGGGAAAGGGTACGCCATCAGTAACTTTTTAGAAATTACCAGTTTCTTATCGAGGGAACCCACGCTTTTTCACACTTCCTTCACTCATTTGATGGGGGAACAAAACACTGCCTGCTTTTTCTCCCCACACATAAAACCCTTTTTTAGTGGTACTTGGGTTAATGTCAGAAATGTGTAACACATTTTTTATTGCCGGGATCATGTAACGGATGTTCCTAGTGGATTGTGTATATGTCTCAACCTCGTCGACACTGGAGTCAGACTCCGTGTCGACATCTGTGTCTGCCATCTGAGGGAGCGGGCGTTTTTGAGCCCCTGATGGCCTTTGAGACGCCTGGGCAGGCGCGGGCTGAGAAGCCGGCTGTCCCATAGCTGTTACGTCATCCAGCCTTTTATGTAAGAAGTTGACACTGTCGGTTAATACCTTCCACCTATCCATCCACTCTGGTGTCGGCCCACAGGGGGCGACATCCCATTTATCGGCATCTGCTCCGCCTCCACATAAGCCTCCTCATCAAACATGTCAACACAGCCGTACCGACACACCGCACACACACAGGGAATGCTCTGACTGAGGACAGGACCCCACACAGCCCTTTGGGGAGACAGAGAGAGAGTATGCCAGCACACACCAGAGCGCTATATAATGTAGGGATAAACACTATCACTGAGTGAATTTTCCCCAATAGCTGCTTGTATAAACAATATTGCGCCTAAATTTAGTGCCCCCCCTCTCTTTTTAACCCTTTGAGCCTGAAAACTACAGGGGAGAGCCTGGGGAGCTGTCTTCCAGCTACACTGTGAAGAGAAAATGGCGCCAGTGTGCCGAGGGAGATAGCTCCGCCCCATTTTCGCGGACTTTTCTCCCGCTTTTTTATGGATTCTGGCAGGGGTAATTATCACATATATAGCCTCTGGGGCTATATATTGTGATTATTTTGCCAGCCAAGGTGTTTTTATTGCTGCTCAGGGCGCCCCCCCCCCCAGCGCCCTGCACCCTCAGTGACCGGAGTGTGAAGTGTACATGAGGAGCAATGGCGCACAGCTGCAGTGCTGTGCGCTACCTTGGTGAAGACTGAAGTCTTCTGCCGCCGATTTTCCGGACCATCTTCATGCTTCTGGCTCTGTAAGGGAAACGGCGGCGCGGCTTCGGGAACGAACACCAAGGACGGGTCCTGCGGTCGATCCCTCTGGAGCAAATGGTGTCCAGTAGCCTAAGAAGCCCAAGCTAGCTGCAAGGTAGGTTCGCTTCTTCTCCCCTTAGTCCCTCGTTGCAGTGAGCCTGTTGCCAGCAGGTCTCACTGTAAAATAAAAAACCTAACATATACTTTCTTTCTAGGAGCTCAGGAGAGCCCCTAGTGTGCAACCAGCTCGGGCCGGGCACAGAAATCTAACTGAGGTCTGGAGGAGGGGCATAGAGGGAGGAGCCAGTGCACACCAGATAGTACCTAATCTTTCTTTTAGAGTGCCCAGTCTCCTGCGGAGCCCGTCTATTCCCCACGGTCCTTACGGAGTTCCCAGCATCCACTAGGACGTCAGAGAAATCCCATTTACCCACAGTGCATTGCGCTAATGCCTATTAGGGGCCAGTGAGCAGGGTCCAGTTAATAGCGCCAGGGACTGTGGACATTGGCTGTGTCGGAGAGCGTGGCATGTGTAGCTGCAAGCCCCTGCATCAGAATGACTTTTGAGCACGGGAAGTGCTAGGACCTTTTATGTTTGTTGGTTTATTTTCTGAATGTACCTCTGTGACCAGGCCCAAGCCAGAGTATGTGTCTGACGCAAGTAAAGTGGAACTGTGAGATATATACGGTCTTGTAATGCATTGTTTGATGAACTGTCAATTATGCTGAATTTGCACAAATATTCGTATGGCAACATATATATATATATATATAAATAAAATATAATTATCCTTTATTTATACGGCTGGGTTTGGTAAAGAAGTGGGTCTTGAGAGCCCGTTTGAAGTTTTGTAGAGAGATGGAGAGAGGTAGAAAATTCCAGAGGTAGGGAGTAGCACGTGTAAAATCTTGTAGGTAGGAGTGGTAGGAGGTAATTAGTTGACAGGAGGGACGGCGTGCATTAGAAGAGCGAAGAGGACTGGTGGGAATGTAAAGAGAGATAAGGTCAGACATGTAAGAGGGAGAAGAGTGGATGAGGGCTTTGTAGGGGAGTGTGAGAAGCTTGAATTGGAATCTGAATGGGAAGGGTAGCCAGTGAAGGTCCTGCAAGAGGGGATGCGACTGTAGTACGTTTGGAGAGGAAGATGAGACGGGCAGCAGCATTGAGGATAGATTGGAGTGGAGAGAGGCATTTTTGAGGGAGGCCAAATAGGAGGAGATTGCAGTAGTCCAATCTGGAGATGACCAGTGAGTGGATGAGGGTCTAAGTAGCATCCTGGGTAAGAAAGGTTCTGATCCTGGAGATGTTTTTGCGATGGAAACGGCAGGTTTGTGAGACGTACTGAATGTGTCCTCCAAGACATCGCACTTGGGGGCTAGAGGGGATAGTTGTGCCATCAATGGATAATGAAATTGTGGGAGGTGAGTTTAAGCGAGAGGGAGGGTAGATTATCAGCTCAGTCTTAGACATGTTAAGTTTAAGAAAGTGCTGGGACATCCAGGAGATAGCAAAGAGAAGGTTGGAGATACGAGTGAGGAGAGCAGGGGAGAGGTCAGGGAAGGAAAGGTAGATTTGAGTACCGTCAGCATAGAGATGATATTTTAAGTCAAAAGAGCTAATGAGCTCACCTAATGAGGATGTGTAGAGAGAGAAAAGGAGAGGCCCACGAACAGAACCTTGGGGGACACCTACTGGTAGAGGAAGTGGGGGAGAGGTGGAGTCATGAGAGGAGACAGAGAAGGAACGGTCAGAAAGGTAGGACAACAGCCAGGAGAGAGCAGTATCACACAAACCAAGGGAGTAAAGGATTTGCAGGAGGAGAGAGTGGTCTACAGTGTCAAATGCAACAGAGAGGTCAAGGAGAATAAGCAGAGAGTAGTGGCCCCTGGATTTAGCAGCAAGGAGGTAATTGCAGACTTTCGTGAGGGCCGTTTCAGTGGAGTGCTGAGGACAGAAACCAGACTGGAAAGGGTCAAGCGGTGAGAAGAAAGAAAGAAAGAAAGAAAGAAAGAAAGAAAGAAAGAAAGAAAGAAAGAAAGAAAGAAAGAAAGAAAGAAAGAAAGAAAGAAAGGCAGTTGTAGACAATACGCTCAAGGAGTATGGAGGCAAAAGGGAGAAGATAGATGGGTGGGAAGTTGGAGAGATTGGTTATATCAAGGGTGGGTTTTTTAAGAATAGGGGAGACGAGTGCATGCTTGAAGGCAGAAGGGACAGTGCCTGGTGAGAGACTGAGTAGATGGGCAAGATGGAAACAGGCAGAAGAGAGGAAGCGAAGAAGGCGGGAGGGAATAGAGTCAAGGTGGAGGGGGGTGAGGACCAGATGAGGACCATGACTTCCTCTCCAGATACAGGGAAGAAAGATGGCAGAGTTGGTAGGAGGGAAGGAGGGGGGGGGGTCGGGAAATGGAGGCGGTGGGTGCTCAGGTTCTGGTGGGATGTTATGTCCTAACTAATGGAGTCAATTTTGGATGTGAGGTAGGTGGCAAAGTCAAGAGCAGAAAGTGAAGAGGGGAGTTGAGGCAGGGGTGGGCAGAGGGGCGAGTTGACGTTGGCAAAGAGGCGCCGGGTGATTGAGGATTGGGAGGAGTTGAGGTTTTTGAAGTAAGATAGTTTAGAGAGGGTAAGGGCAGCAAAGTAGGATGAGAGCATAAATTTGTAGTGGAGAAACTCGGCCTTAGAGCGTGATTTCCTCCACTGTCACTCAGTGGTACGTTAACATTTTTGCAGATATCTGGTGCATTTGGTGTGCCAGGGTTGAGGTGTCGATCTGCGAGGGTGAATAGTGGTTGGTGGGGCGACAGAGCCAAGAGCAGAGGTAAGGAATGCATTGTATAGGGAAATAGCTTGTGGTGTCCATAGCCTCAATGTTATGCTTTGTTATGGTACTCTTAGGTGCTAAAGATGGAGAAGCAGATAGAATCGGTTAAAAGTGAGCAGGTGATGGTCAGAGAGAGGGAACAGGGAGTTGGAGAAATTGGAAAGGTCACAGCGGTGAGTGAAGACCAGATCCAGTGAGGTTCCACTCACATGGGAGGGGGAGAAGGTCCACTGGGAGAGACCAAGAGAAGAGGTGAGGTTAAGGAGTTTAGAGGCAGGTGATTTTGTGGGGTTATCAATAGGGATATTGAAATCACCTAGGATAATGGAGGGAATGTCAGAAAAGAGGGAGTGAGGAAGCCAGGAAGCAAAGTTGTCAAGGAATTTGGAGGGCATGCCGGGGGGGGGGGGGGTTCAATGACAGCTACTCGAAGATGGACAGGTTGGAAGAGGCATATGGCATGGACCTTAAATGTAGAGAATGTAAGAGATGGTTCTGGTGGTATGAGTTGGTATGATTAGCTAGAAGAGGGTAGTAAGAGCCCAACACCACCACCGTGGTGACCCCCAGGTCAGGGTGTTTGTGAGAATGTGAGGCCCTCAGCAGAGAGAGCAGAGGGAGAAACTGTGTCAGAGGGGGTAATACAAGATTCAGTGATGGCTAGGAGATGCAAGGAATTTGAGATGAAAAGGTCATGGGTGGGGACCAGTTTATTACAGACAGATCTGGCATTCCAGAGGGCACAGGAGAGTGTCTGAGGGAGTGATATTATCAGGGTTGCTGTAGCAATGAGGTGAAATGGATTTAGAAGACAGGGATACAGAGGGTGTAGTGAGTGTGCTGGCTCCTGGGCTAGGAAGGGACACTGCAGCAGTTGAGCATGGAGGGAGTAAAGTGCGGTACAGAGGGATATGAGGTAAGGTAGGGAGCCCAAGGTAAAGTAGAGGTGAATGACAGCGGGGTGTCAGGGGAGTAGTGGAAGTGAGGCAGTGGAGTGGATGGGAGACAAAGGAGGGGAGAGAGGAGGAAATGTAGGAGACTATATACATACATACACACACATAGATATATATATATATATATACACATACATACATACATACATACACACACACATATATATATATATATAAAAGCAATAGAGGTAAGGCGCCACTTGCGCTTGTGAGCAACAGTAATAAACAAGGTCTCTAATGGACCTCTGTAACACTCCATTAATATTTAGGGCGTCAGCTAACCCCTAAGTATTAAGCATCGGTAAAAATGCTATGGAGAATAATATGGATATAGGGATCGAGGTGGCAACGACCCATGGTGTTTAAAACATTAGAAAGGGAAGGCTAAAAAATTATATAGGGACTGGAAGATATATATCTTAGTATTGAGCAACATAAGCCAAAATGCGTTTGTTTTTAGCAATATATATAACAATATTTTTATTCTATACAAGAGAGTAAAAACCAATATACAAATATATCAGGGACACATTAAAAAAATTTAGAGTAAAAAAGAGAAGGAGCGATAAAAAAGCCTGTAAAAAACTATGTATATAAGATACAGATAAAATAATCATATGTAGATTCTGTAAATGAGAACTTGGAGCTTATCTTAATATGAAGAGCCACTGAGGTACACCCAACGTGTTTCGTCCATCTGACTTCATCAAGGGGTGGTGAGCAACTGATCAGCACTAAATTTATACCTGGTCTAATCAAGGGAATAGGTTGTGACATCACTTCCTGTGCTACTTCATATGATACAATAAACATTTAATTTGTATCTAAAAAATATATAAATATATGTTGGAGCTATCATAGATGTGGATGAAAGTGTTTCATATCGGATTTGTTGAAAAATGAGTGGTTTAAACTTGATATTTATAAGGAGTCCTAAATACCGGGAAGCGGCACTTCCGCCACATTTCTGGTATCATTGGATGTTCATTGCGCGTGCTCCGGCGCCCCACTTCCGGTCCATGAGTGACTGTAGATGACTTGTACACACGCGCATGCGGCCGCCCCACTTCCTGGTTCACGGCTGTGCGGCTGAGGTTTTCTTCCCCACTTCCGGTCACGACAACATGTTGGTCTCAGGGACCTCCCTCAGTCCTCTGTTGGGAGCTGCGGCCATTTTATTGGAGTGCATTTATTTCAGACCCCAATGGATCATTATTTAGATCGCAGCAGAACATGAAACGAAAATTAAAAAATAATAAAGTGTGAATGGAGATGAATAATTCATACAGATAAGAGGACATATCCTGATAATAAAGTGTGTGAAAAAATGATAATGAGTACTAGTAATGTAATATAAATATATACTCAATGCATTATGGAGGAACTATAGTAGCAGCGCAATATATGAAAGGGGAAATTCATACATATATAAATAAATTTGTTAATAATACTAAATATATATATATATATATATATATTTATAAAGGAATCAGTATAATATAGGGTTTGGAGATTATTGATCAGCATGAGGCTTTTCCAAATAGAAGAAGCGAAACCATGTTATTTATATCCCTAAGTAGACAGAATAGTTAGATTAGCTGAGGTACAGGGATATATTGCACCCTCTTGTGAACTGTTATTCGTGGTTAGAATGTTTCATACGTGAACTATACACTATATGTGATCATATATAGGGTCCTGCATAATTATACAAATTGAACTATTATAAACTATATAGTAAATGGTGATATGAATGGTGATGATACATAATCGTATAGTGAAGTGATAGTGAGATATTAGAGAGTAAGAATATTAGACAGTGTGGGACAAAGTCTGTGTATATAGGTTCCAATCAATTTGATTAACATTGTAGCCTAATTACAGTACTTGATCTTCCCACAAGGTCTCCCCTCTGGTACTAGTTAAGCCCTACACTGCTTAACTTCCAAGACCAGACGGGTTTGGGCGTTAAGCCAGTGTGGTATGACTGTATTTTCTGGCGTATATATCAGAAAGTAGTCTGGTACCGTTCATTAAAATTTATTTTAACTATTATTATTATTAATCATATAATGTGAAAAAGGTAGAGAATAAAGGGGTGATGACGGTGAGCCGAACCAAGTAGTGCTAGGTAGTGTACACCTCATAGGAATGGAGCAATTTCATATCCTTCGTTGAAGCCGCTGGGATTCATCGTGCTGAGTTGGAAGATCCAGAACATCTCCCGTTGAGAAAGTTTGTTCGCCAGATCTCCGCCTCTCTCCCCAGACTGGACATGTTCGATAGCTTTAAATGAAAGGTCTTCTGGATTAGAATTGTGTACGAAGTTGAAATGTCTTTATATCAGATGGGTATCCACTTTATTCTTGATATTTCGAACATGTTCCTGCATTCTTAATTTCAGGGGTCTTTTCGTCTTTCCTACGTACTTTTTGGTACAAGTACATTCTAGGAGATAGATCACTGATGTAATATTGCAATTCATAAAATCTTAGATTTTGAATTCCTGTGTGTTTCCCATGCCATTGAAAGTTCTCCTATTTGGGTTCAGATATTTACACACATTGCATCGACCACATTTAAATGCTCCAACACATTTGGGGAATGAGTTACTGTTACTTCCAGGCTGTAGTTCACGCAGCATTCTGGGCACAAGGATATCTTTCATGCTCTTTGATTTACAAAATACTAATTCAGGTTTGTTGGGAAGAAAGTATTTCAATTCTGGATCCATCAGAAGTATTCTCCAGTGGTTCCTGAGTGAAGTCCTGATGGAGTTTTCGTGGCAGTTGTAGGAAGTTACGAAGACAATGGATTCTTTCTTCTCAGCCTTGTTCTTATACTGTAGGAGATTTCCTCTGTCGGGGTTCCTGGTTTTGGTAATAGCCTTTTCTAGGATCGACTTGGGATAGAGTTTTTCTTTGAACCTTTTCCTGTAAATCTCCATCTGTTCCTCGCATTCATCATTCTTGCTGCAATTCCTCTTGATCCTATGGATCTGCGAATAAGGTATGTTATTCCGCCATTTTTTGTGGTGACTGCTTTTATAATGCAAATAGCTGTTCTTCTCTACCTCCTTGATACTGTAGTTCTTAGTATTGACTGCCTCACTATCACCAGTTAGGACTAGGTCCAAAAATTCTATGGATTCTTGATTTACATTGGAAGTAAATGAAAGGTTCATGTCATTATTTTGTAGTGTTTTAAAAAATTCATTAAAAAGTACAATACTCTCGTTCCATATAATTAAAATATCAATATAACGTTTATGAAAGACAATATGCTCTGTATAAAACTGTGTATTGTAGACATGAGTTTCTTCCCATAAATAAATTGGCAAATCTGGGTGTGAAAATTGTCCCCATCACTGTATCACAGCACTGAAGATAAAATTTGTCTAAAAATTTAAAATAGTTCTGGATCAAGATGAACTTCATTATATCACAGATAAAATTTTTGTGAGTGTCTGTGAGGGATCTTTATCCATGAACTCTCTGCATGCCCGAATCCCTTTGCGGTGTTCAATGCAGGTATATAGTGACTGGACATCAATTGTCACCCATAGATACGTGTCCTTCCATTCAATCGCTTTCATCAGGTTCAAAACCATGGTGGTATCCTGGAGATATGATGGGAGTTTCTTAACATAAGGATTCAGAAATATGTCCACATATTCTGATAGATTAGATGTAAGGGAGTCAATTCCTGCCGCTATTGGCCTTCCTGGTGGATTGAGTAGACATTTATGGATCTTGGGCAGATAGTAACATATGTGGGTGATAGGGTTGGACTACATTAAGAATAGATATTTATCTTTTGTAATGGTATTATTCCTGAGACCTTTTAAGAGAAGTGTTCTTAATTCTTCTATATATAAATCCTTGGGATCGCCTGTTAATATTGTGTAGGAGTTCATGTCCCATAAGAGGCGTAATGCTTCTTTAGCATATTTATCTAGGTCTAGGATCACCAACCCCCCTCCCCCCCTTTGTCAGCAGGTTTTATAACAAGATTGTTATTCTTCTATAATTTTTTCAATGCTTCAGTCTCTCTATTAGTCAGATTCTTAGTAATGACTGGTGCTTGATTGGTCTCGTATAGGTGTTTTTGACAAGATTATAAAATATACTGATGTTGTTTCCTTTAGACTCCACTGGATAGTACTTTGATCTCGGTTTCAAACTTGATTTAGAACTGTTCTCATAATTTTGAATAATGGCATCTTCTTTTCGCAGGAAATGTCTCGAGTGTTAGTTTACGTACGAATTTGTTCAAGTCTATAAATGTTCAAACTTGTTCAGTCCTTCTTTGGGTGCAAATGATAACCCTTTGCTCAGGAGAGAAATTTCAGGTTTTGTCAAGTTGTGTGTGGATAGATTGAATATTCCTTTATCCTTCGTATTTGTTATTGTAGGTTCTTCTTTGTTTTCTCTACTCCATGCCGCCCCATTTTCCTCTTCTTCTTGGTGGCGTTTCTTTAAGGTAGAGGCATGTCTGCTGTCTTCCTGTACTGAATTTCTTATTACATATTTTGGTCTGGCTCCTATTCGTGGAGACAAAAAATTATTTTCACTGTTGGACCTCATTCTCTGAAATGGTGAGAATCTGTTGAAGGTCTTGACGGATGATGGGTCATCTTTCCGTATTGGTTTGAATTTCTCTGGTACGGATTTCCATTGATATTTCTGAGTGGTCATATGTGATTGGTCCGTAGTTCTGAACCTGATCCAACTTTTAGTTTTCCCTTGTTCATAATCATTTTTGTGTGGCAGAAGTGCCGCTTCCCGGTATTTAGGACTCCTTCTTATAAATATAAAGTTTAAACCACTCGTTTTTAAACAAATCAGATATGAAACACTTTCATCAACATTCGAAACAAGAAATATAAACCTCCTTAGCACATTCAGCGCAAGAGCATATAGTAAGGAAAAAACATATACGTCCCTTTTTTTTTAAAAACGTAGGGTCGAGTGCTTCTTGCTCAAATTTCTCAAATGAATGGTGTTCAATGTGAGTGTCCCAATAGGAAATATGTAAATAAAGAACACAAAAACCAATGTGTAATATTTCACACAAAAATTTGTTTCAGTCTCAAGTTCAATGTAGATAGATGACTATTTCAATGTGGAGCGTACCCCAAAACTCACAGAAGAGAGTGGTGTACAGGACACATAAAGGTATCTTTAAAGCATACAGTTTTTCATATACAGCGTACCCAGGCTCACACTTGATGATGCAGGAAAAATCCTATAAAGGTATCTTTATGAACTTGAACTTGAGACTGAAACAAATTTTTGTGTGAAATATTACACATTGGTTTTTGTGTTCTTTATTTCCATATTTCCTATTGGGACACTCACATTGAACACCATTCATTTGAGAAATTTGAGAAAGAAGCACTCGACCCTACGTTTTTAAAAAAAAGGGACGTATATGTTTTTTCCTTACTATATGCTCTTGCGCTGAATGTGCTAAGGAGGTTTATATTTCTTGTTTCGATTGTATATGTTAAATGTGGTGACATTTATTTTTAAATCTCTAAGTACTGCAGCAGCATTGCGCCATTTGGGTATACTATCCTTCCTTTTTTGATACCTTGTTATTCTTTTCACCATTTGGATAGTAAACCAGAACGGCAGCAATGAGCACAAACATGTTTTCCTATAGAGATCATAGACAGTCCATGTTTGAAAGAAATTTCGGAGGAGATACTGACCAGGTAGAGCTGTTAGATGGAGACCTACATGGAATTATGGAAAAATTAGAGATCTCTATCATTAAAGAAAGCATGCTATGGTGGGAAACTACCACATTAGAACGATATCTTACCAATGAGATGATCCCACGAGGCTTGAAGATTCTAAAGACTTCCACTTTTGAAACCTCGAGGGATGATTTTAAAAAAGAGTGGGAGGATATTGTCAATAACTGTTCTTTTTCTCTGATGAGACTTATTATCAGAGAAAGGAAAAGAGAATTGACCAAATTGGAAGAAGAAATTACTGTCTATAGGTCTTTAGTTACGCCATATGCCAACTCTGAGGAATTCAAAAATCTTGAGAGAGATATAGAGGTTAGGGTGAAGAGAACACAACGGCAATTAATGGAAAAAAAAATAAAAAAGTTTAATAGGGATAAAATAGAATCTGATAACCCTATAGAAGCAGAGGAGAGAGAAAATATCAAACCTAAAGGTAATAAACCCAAATTTAATAAAAGAAAACCACAGGGGTACATTCAAACAGCCATTTTTGATCATCACAGATCAACATATGATAGAAGGGATAGGACCAGCCCATTTTGGAGATCTTTGACTCCATTTATTCCTAAGTTTAGAGATAGGACTCCCGATAGATATCGGAATCCTAAACGGAATTATAGAGAGAGAACTCCCGAGTGGAGGAATGTTACCACCAGGAATAATAGACCCACCAGATATCAGTCACTGAGAGACCCAGTAAAAACTTCCAATTATTTTTCCCCGTTACATAAGGCAGGAAGATCACCCCATTTTTTGTACGAACGCAAACATCAAGTAAACCACAGATAAATGCCTATAAAACAAAGAGAGGTAAGAGAGGGGGTGTGTCAAAGGGGAGAATTAGATCTAAAAGACCAAAGAAATCATCAAGAAAAAAGAGAACAAATAAAACTATAGACCCAGTTACGACAGATGGAAACATCAATATCAGTAACACACAGGGCGAAAGTAGTTCTACAGGAAAAGTTAAGATTTTTAAGTTCTTATGATTTAACCATCAACAGTGTTACAGAAGGGTCTCAAATATGCACCCACCAATTACATAAATTCATTTCAGTTATATTTAGATTTACAAAGATTCACACGAAAGCTTACAATAAAAATTTTTTTGCAAGCCAGGAGAATCTACAGTCACAAGAAAAATGACACTGTCACCCCTTTCAGACCCAAATCGGTCTTTTTTCCTAAACATGTACAAGGTCCATTTATCGAATCTTTTATTTCTCTTGTTATGGATGATCTAAAAATGATACAGTCCAAACCAAAAAAAGGGTTTAATATGACCTTTAAAGAAAGGAAAGCTTTAGGTGATTTAAAAGGTAATAAAATATAATCATCAAGCCTGCAGATAAGGGGGGAGGGGTGGTCATAATGGACATCAATAAATATGAGGAGGAAGTCATGCGTCATCTTAATGATACCTCTACTTATAAAAAGCTGAGAAACGACCCCACCGAATCAACTTTGTCCCGACTGAAGGACCTTATAGATAAATATGAACATAATGGAACTATTAGCAGTAAAGAGGCCAAATTTATTTTATCTGATGACCCAGTAACTCCAGTAATATATATACTCCCTAAGGTCCATAAGACCTTGGTGGACCCTCCCGGGAGACCGATAATCTCTGGAGTTGGGTCAATAACAGCGAATTTATTGCAGTTTATAGATTTCATATTACAACCCTTGGTACTTACTAATAAGTCTCATCTTAAAGATACGAAGGACTTCCTTACCACATTAGAAAAGGTTGAGTGGAGGGAAGGTGATTGGCTTGTGACGGCCGACGTTGGCTCACTTTACACCATTATAGATCACAAACATGGCTTGGAAGCGATCTCCTTTTTCTTAAATCAGGTCACGTTATCTGGAAATGTGAAAGACCTTGTCCTGGAGGGCATATATTTTATTTTAAATAATATTTTTTTTCTCTTTAAGGACCAATTCTTTATACAAAAGATGGGCACTGCTATGGGCACCAAGTTCGCCCCGAGTTACGCTAACCTCTTTATGGGGTTGTGGGAGACGAAAACCATCTGGTCCAGCAGCATGCTCGGGGTGAACTTGGTGTCCTACACACGCTACATAGACGATATTTTCTTTGTATGGAGAGGAGATGAGACTACATTGAGGGATTTCTGTACATCCCTCAATTCGAATGACAGAAATATTAAACTTACCTTTGATATGAGCCAAAAAACCATCAACTTCTTAGACATCACAGTCTACATTGAAGAACAACAAATCCACACCAAAACCTTTGCTAAGCCAACTGATTGTGGTACATATATTGCAGCAACAAGCTGTCACCACGAGAATTGGCTTAACTCTATCCCTGTTAGTCAATTAAAAAGACTCAAGAGAAATTGCAGTAGTGAAGCGACCTTTCAGTGCCAAGCGCTCAATTTAGTTCAAAAATTTGAAACTTGTGGGTACAGTAAAGAAAAAATTAAAGAGGCTACAGAAAAGACAAATAGAATAGAAAGAAAAGACCTCTTAGCAAATAGGACAAATCAAGCTGTAAAGAATGAGAAATATGAATGGGCCTTTATCACAGAATTTAATTCTCAATACAGATCCATAGAACATGTTTTCAAAAAACATTGGAATCTCATAAAAAAGGACCCCATAATAGGTTCTCTCATACCAGAGAAACCGGTCCACATTTACAGGAGAGCCCCTAATCTAAAAAAAAAATTAGTGGCCAGTGCACTTCCCACTTCTTTGTCCACAATGAAAACCATGTCAAAAGGTTTTTTCAGATGTGGAGGTTGCATTGGTTGTAAAAACATCAAGAGCGAGGGCACTAGTAAAATCTTGAGTATCTCCATTAATAATACCATCATTGATATCAAAGATTTTATAACGTGCGACACCAAAAATGTGGTGTACGCCATTAGGTGTAAATGCAATTTGTTCTATATCGGAAGAACATCTCGTCCTCTTAAAATCAGAATAGGAGAGCATATCCGAAATATAAAGAAAGGAATTGTTACACATTCATTGTCTTTACACTTCAAGAATGTGCATGATTGTTCGATCTCTGGAATTACAGGTTTTTTTGGTATCAGACATGTCAAAGCGTCATTAAGAAATAAAAATATAGCATGTGTCTTAGCCAAGACTGAAATGAGTTGCATTTATAATTATAATACTTTGGACCCATACGGTCTCAATTGTGACTTCGAATTAAAGTGGTTCCTGTAACTCTTTAAGCCTGTTGGCTATATCTATTTAACTGCAACCCAACTTGTATACAAATAATGTGGAAGATTATTTTGTCTATATACAAAACATATATGTGATATAATAACCATCAGTACTAATAACATGATCTGGGTCCAATCACATATGTATATAGTGTACAGGTTCCACGTTTATTTTGTATAGTTTATACTGACAGTGTCTTATTCATTTGTAGCAAACTACAGTTCCCATAATTCCACTATTAATGCCTCAGCTCCGCCGATCACGTGACCCGTCACTTCCGGGAATTGAGTGGATAGGACTACAAAATCTGGATGCTTAGAACTACATTTCCCGGCTATCAGCGCAAACCAAGCGCTCGGACTACAGAACACACAGAAAACTACATTTCCCGGCATCCCCCGAGTGACCAGAACTTCCGGTCAGCGCGATCTGATGGAATAGAGGCGGACTTCATGTATATGTATTGTTTTATCAGTGTTTGGAAAAATATAATGCATTAATGCAGTTAGTTTTAACTTTATCTCGTTAGGTCCTTTATGCTGAGCAGTAACAGATTATGTTTTGCATATAGCTTGATCATTTATATTTGATTGCATGATGTCACTTCCTGTACATTATGATTGGCTACTTGTAGCATAAATATTTCATCCCAGCACACTCCAGTTCATCTTGATAAAGGTCGTTACGACCGAAACGCGTTGATTGAATATCCTTCTGGGAGTGTGAGTAGCCATCTTCTTTTTACCTGGATTAAATCCTGACTTGTTTTTATGTTTTGATTTTTATATTGCATATTGGTCTCGTTTTGAGGCTAATAATTTTTTTATTTTTTTGTATTTTTGTACACTCCGTGGCTGGAGTTGATGGAAAGTGTTGTATAGCCGAATAAAAATCAGTTTTTAAGAAAAATTGTGGTGCAGATTTGATGACATGCAGTATAAAGATACCTTTATGAGAACATCATCTCACCTATATATGTGAGTCAGGGTACGCTACATATGGAGATCACCAAATTTCTGTAAAGTTACCTTGATTTTCTTTCACCACGTGTGCTGTTTTCATTCACATCGGCAAGAAGGGCTGACTAAAAGATACCTTTATAGGATTCACCATATATCACCCAGTGTGAGTTGGGGTACGCTATACACGGCAACTACTACACCTTTGTAAAGATATCTTGAAATATTCACCACGTGTCGTTTCCTTTATATCGGGAAAAAGGCTCACTGAAAGATACTTTTATAGGTTTTCACCCTATATTATCGAGTGTGAGTTGGGGTACGCCATCTTTTGTGGAACCATATATTTTAAGAATTTCTGGCGTGTCTGTTATATCACCCCTTTCTTACGAGGCCAAATTTAAAGGAAACGTGGATATTTTACATACTAAACATTGGTCTTTTTCTTTTCTTTTTGTTTCTTATATATCTCACTGAGGTTATATGAGATCCATCTAACGGTTCATGTCTATGAAAAAGGAAAACCAACTAAAGATACCTTTATAGGATTTTTCCTGCATCATCAAGTGTGAGTCTGGGTACGCTGTATATGAAAAACTGTATGCTTTAAAGATACCTTTATGTGTCCTGTACACCACTCTCTTCTGTGAGTTTTGGGGTACGCTCCACATTGAAATAGTCATCTATCTACATTGAACTTGAACTTGAGACTGAAACAAATTTTTGTGTGAAATATTACACATTGGTTTTTGTGTTCTTTATTTCCATATTTCCTATTGCGACACTCACATTGAACACCATTCATTTGAGAAATTTGAGAAAGAAGCACTCGACCCTACGTTTTCAAAAAAAAAGGGACGTATGTTTTTTCCTTACTATATGCTCTTGCGCTGAATGTGCTAAGGAGGTTTATATTTCTTGTTTCGATTGTATATGTTAAATGTGGTGACATTTATTTTTAAATCTCTAAGTACTGCAGCAGCATTGCGCCATTTGGGTATACTATCCTTCCTTTTTTGATACCTTATTACTTTCATCAACATCTATGATAGCTCCAACATATATTTATATATTTTTTAGATACAAATGAAATGTTTATTGTATCATATGAAGTAGCACAGGAAGTGATGTCACAACCTATTCCCTTGATTAGACCAGGTATAAATGATCAGCTGCTCACCACCCCTTGATTAAGTCAGATGGATGAAACGCATTGGGTGTACCTCAGTGAATCTTCATATAAAGATAAGCTCCAAGTTCTCATTTACAGAATCTACATATGATTATTTTATCTGTATCTTATATACATAGTTTTTTACAGTCTTTTTATCGCTCATTCTCTTTTATTTTTTACTCTCATTTTTTTTAATGTGTCCCTGATATATTTGTATATTGGCTTTTACTCTCTTGTATAGAATAAAAAAATATTGTTATATATATTGCTAAAAACAAATGCATTTTGGCTTATGTTGCTCAATACTAAGATATAAATCTTCCAGTCCCTATATAATTTTTTAGCCTTCCCCTTCTAATGTTTTAAACACTGTGGGTCGCTGCCACCCCTATCCGTATATCCATATCTCTCTCCCTCTACATCTATATATACACACACACACACACACACACACACAGTATATACACACACACACACACACACACATATATATTGGCTTTTTTCAGCTATTTATAAGTAACGTTTTAAAGTGTTTTTAATCTGTTTCCGTCACACATAAGTTGTTTGCAATTGGCTGGGTCCTGCATGCATATAGCATGCCTTAAACACTTTGGTTTTCAGAGGCAGAACTCTGGGAGGTAATGGAGTCATCTGCCGCCGGGCTCCTGCTCTGAAGGGGGGCACCTCTCCTCCCATTCTGTGACACCATTAAGTTAATTGATAGCTGTCGCTGTCTTTTCAGCGGGCGACTTCCTCACTGGTCCCTGCACCTTACAAATCACACCCTTTTTATTATACTGTAGATACACATTTTACAAGTATCACACCCAGGATTAGAAACCACAACCTATTACACTGGAAGCAGACACCTTACTGATGAAGCTGTTTGCTCCTGTATAAGAAATATGAGAATTTTAACTATATGAAGATACTTCTCTGACAATTACACGTAACTTCATATAGTTAGAATTATCATGCTTCCTCTACAGGAGCAAATAACTCCATCAGTAAAGTGTCTGCTGTTAGTGTAACAGGTCATGGGTTCTAATCCTGGGTATGACTGCTAAGAAATGTGTGATTTAAAATAAAAGACAATTAAATGTATAAATACAGTATATAATTTTTTTTCAGAACACTCCCTACACACACACACACACACACACACACACACACACACACACACATATTTATCTTAATATAGGAAATAGAGGGGCACCAATATTTATCTTGCCTCCGGGCCACTGTGACGAACTTACGCCACTGTTGGTTTTAACATGTATATTCTCACTGACAGGTCTCCCCAGCGCCTGTTACCCAGTGTATTCGTTGCCTGGCAACGAACACGTGACTGGTGAGCCGCTCACGTGACCCACCCGGAAGTCCCGGTTACAGACGCCGGGAACACCTTTCCTTGCACACAAATGCTATTTAACAGGTGAGTGTTTCTCATTTTGGTTTGGTTCTTTCTTCACTCTTTTACACTGCACAGGGTTACCTTACCTGATGAAAAGGCTGCCATGCCTTGAAACGTTGTAAGATGCCTGTAACCTGTTTATGAGCACGTTTGTTCATTTTGCCACATGATTTTAATACAAGTTTGTTCTACAAAGTCCTTGGAGTGCCGCCTCTATTCCTTTGCTGCTAAAAACCTGAGCCACAGGTGGGGAAGGATCAATTGTTGTATTATTCCTAGGAGGGCACCCAGGCATTTACCTTTATTACTCAGAGTGATGGTAGATTCTACAAGTATATTATTGGGATCTGGCTATAATCCCTATGTATCAAGGCACCTGAATCAATTTATCTGCTGTTTAAAGTTTCTGGATTATTCCAGTGAAATATATTTATTATTTTGTCCACGAACCGAACTGTGAGTACACGCCACCATTACTTCAGCTGAAATACAGCCGGATTGACTCTGGGACTCTAGTCATTCTTACGGGCTACCATGTCATCATCCCCCCCTTCGGGATCCCTGTCAGTTATTGACCTTAAACAACACCTGGCAGAGACTCTTAGCTATAATGAAGAACAGGCTAACCGGATCCTTTTTGGTGAAGACCTCAGCGTCAAACCCGAACCATCTACCACGGAAGAGATTTTTCAGACCTTCCTTAAATTACGGAACAAAGAGACAGATTACCTTTTAGATGGAAAATCACTATCTGTTTATTTCCATGCCAATATGATGCCACGCGGTTTTAGAATCAAAAATATGCCAACTATCGGCCGCAATAGTGCAGATTTTTGGTGCAAGTGGGTATCCATACTCAATAAATGCAGCTTCGATCTTATGCTGCTGGTGATAGAGGAGGCAAGAACAATACTATCTGATACCAGGTCAAAAATATCGTCAGCTATCACAAAATATAAATCTCAGCTGGACGACAAAAAGCAACAAGCACAATGGGATCGGCTGGAACAGCAGTGCAATACATATCGACAAGATCTAATAAAATTTAAACAGAAAAAACTAGCTACTGTACAATCTGACTACGAAGACCAGAGAGTGTACCGATGGCTGAATGGAACAGAACCATCTCTCTGCTCTCGATCCCGTATAACCTGGAAAGATAGGAACCCACCATATAGAAGGAATCGCTCTCAGTCCAACAGCGATAGTGATTTTTTAGTCACTGACTCTGAGGACCGCCCGTCATCACCAAAGGATCTTTAAGACTTCATTTTTGGTGTTGGTTAAGTCACGTAATTTATATCCTCTATGGGCAAATTTGTGAATCATCTGCTCCAACGTGGTTGCCAAGGTAGTTTTGTCACTTGATATACGAGCTGCCCTTAGCATTTGAGATCTTGGTAACCCACGAATCAGTGCAGGAGGATGGCAACTGCTATGATGGAGAAGCGTGTTGCGGTCTGTGGGCTTTGAAAAAAGCTTAGTTTGTAGTTGATTCTGTATGATCTCAATGGTGACATCCAAATAGTTGATGCTAGTTGTGCTTATCTGATACGTGAATTTAATGGTAGAATCCTCACTATTGATATGGTTGATTACTGTAATTAGTTCCTCCTCGGTCCCTGACCAAATGATCAGCAGGTCATCTATATAACGTGTGTATAACAGCATCTTGCCTACTATGTCAGGTGATGAAAAGAAGAACAAATCTTCTTGCTGAAACAAAAACATTGGCGAACGACGGGGCCACAGAGGACCCCATCGCACACCCTGTTGTCTGAATGTAATACTGGCCATTGTGGATAAAGTAATTTTGCGTTAAGGTCTTTGACAAAAGATGTAAGAATAATGACTTAACCAACACCAAAAATGAAGTCTTAAAGATGCCTAGAGAACAGTTGTTATACAACATGCCCAAGAAACAATAAAAAGAACGTATTCCTTTTGTGACTCAGTACACTACTGCTAGCAAGGTCATTCCACGTGCAACAAAAGGCCTGTGGCCCATCGTTTCTGGTGACAATGAGCTGCCTTGCTTTAAAAACACTACGTTGATGCCTAGTTATAAACGGGGACCCAATATCAGGGACATTTTATAAAAACTAATATGGTCTCTACTCTATATTCCAATTCTCCATCCGTACAAGTGAAAAAAACAGGGTGCTACAAGTGTGCGTCTTGCACGACATGTAAATACCTAGAAACTGGCCATGACTTCCATAATCCATACAGGCCAGCGATATAAATTTAGACATGTGCTGACTTGCACCACGTCATTTATAGTTTACATCATTAATTGCCCATGTGGCTTGTTGTATGTGGGAAAGACCATCAGAAATCTCAGGAACCGGATGGCGTTACATCGATCGGCCATCAAAGCATCATTAGACGGCAAGCCGGTTGACCAACCAGTGGCACGCCATTTCAAACAGTGTGGCCACCCGTTATCCAGCCTTCGATATAAAATAATTGATCACATCCCGATTCCTGCGAGAGATGGCGACAGTCAAAGAGCCCTTTCCAAGTGTGAATCCAAATGGATTTTCCTTTTGGATGCACTATCACCGAAGGGACTAAATGAAAAGTTTACTTGGAATGTTTTCCTTTAATATGGTCATTGCAGTAGTCCCAACCTTCTCAACATGCTCCTGATGTTCTCCCCTCTGAAGAGAGAGGCCTATTTGATCCATTTCCTTGGAACTATGTCACCCAAAGGACTCAATGAACAAAATCCGTTACATAAATTTCTATAGATTATTTTTTGACTTTGCGATTCTGTTTTTCTTATTTTAATTTTTTATTGACGATGCTGGTTTGTCCGGATAGGACTAAGCTCACCAACCATAGCTGTACGGCATCCTCTGTCCCTCATTTTTTAGTGGATATTGTGCTTTATTGTGTCCAGATGTTTTATGTGTCTTAAATGTTATTTCACTTTTTTCACTTTTATATGTTTTTTCTTCTTATGTGCTCTTAGATATGTCTGCATTTGTGGAACTATAGAGACCTGGGCTGCTGCTAGAAAATCAGTCCCTATGGCATTATAACCATTATAACATCTCCTGACATTAAAAGCAACTAGTATTCTCAAGTAGTTTATGACAACAATATATGTAGTTTCAGTAGGAGGACCGCAGCTCGGTTGCTAGGCAACCGACGGCACCTCCAACCTTATGTATTGTTTTATATACAGTGTGATATATATCTCTGACAACATCCCCCTTGGTGCTGGCATTACTATTAAGTTGGTTTATAGCTGTCTGGACATATTGTTTGATGACTTAGGACCAGTGCGAGTCCCTTAGGGAGACGCGCACAGGGCCGTTGCTAAGTTACGGGATACCAGAAGAAGGGGCCTGTAACAGGAAACTTGATGCGTTCCACCGCCAGGAATGATTCCAATCTATAGGTTTGTGACTTTCTTTCTTGGCTTTACCAATGGTTTTTGGCGCACCACATTACATGTTTATGTTAGGGGGATAATAGATTATTATTGCTATAGGTTTGACCTGTATTAACTGATATGTGTAGTTATTCATTGTTTGATTGGTGGGATGGCCCTCAGGGTATATATAGTTCCACATGCAGAGACGGCAGCCTAAAACTTTGGTTTTGAAAAAGGTTCCCAGTGGGGACCGAAACGTTGACCGTGACCCTGTTATACTATGTGAGCTGAATAAGAAGAATACACTTTTAATTTTGAAGAAGTCTGGTGAGTGCGTTCCTTGCTATATAATATTTATATATACTATATATATATATATATATATATATATATATATACACTGCTCAAAAAGGGGAACACTAAAATAACACATCCTAGATCTGAATGAATGAAATATTCCTATTAAATACTTTGTTCTTTACATAGTTGAATGTGCTGACAACAAAATCACACAAAAATTATCAATGGAAATCAAATTTATTAACCCATGGAGGTCTGGATTTGGAGTCACACTCAAAATTAAAGTGGAAAAACACACTACAGGCTGATCCAACTTTGATGTAATGTCCTTAAAACAAGTCAAAATGAGGCTCAGTAGTGTGTGTGGCCTCCACGTGCCTGTATGACCTCCCTACAATGTCTGGGCATGCTCCTGATGAGGTGGCGGATGGTCTCCTGCGGGATCTCCTCCCAGACCTGGACTAAAGCATCCGCCAACTCCTGTACAGTCTGTGGTGCAACGTGGCGTTGGTGGGTGGAGCGAGACATGATGTCCCAGATGTCCTCACTTGGATTCAGGTCTGGGGAACGGGCGGGCCAGTCCATAGCATCAATGCCTTCGTCTTGCAGGAACTGCTGACACACTCCAGCCACATGAGGTCTAGCATTGTCTTGCATTAGGAGAAACCCAGGGCCAACCGCACCAGCATATGGTCTCACAAGGGGTCTGAGGATCTCATCTCGGTACCTAATGACAGTCAGGCTACCTCTGGCAAGCACATGGAGGGCTGTGCGGCCCCCCAAAGAAATGCCACCCCCCACCATTACTGACCCACTGCCAAACCGGTCATGCTGGAGGATGTTGCAGCAGCAGAACGTTCTCCTTGGCGTCTCCAGACTCGGTCACGTCTGTCACATGTGCTCAGTGAGAACCTGCTTTCATCTGTGAAGAGCACAGGGCGCCAGTGGCGAATTTGCCAATCTTGGTGTTCTCTGGCAAATGCCAAATGTACTGCACGGTGTTGGGCTGTAAGCACAACCCTCACATGTGGACGTCAGGCCCTCATACCACCCTCATGGAGTCTGTTTCTGATCGTTTGAGTAGACACATGCACATTTGTGACTTGCTGGAGGTCATTTTGCAGGGTTCTGGCAGTGCTCCTCCTGTTCCTCCTTGCACAAAGGCGGAGGTAGCGGTCCTGCTGCTGGGTTGTTGCCCTCCTACGGCCTCCTCCACGTCTACTGATGTACTGGCCTGTCTCCTGGTAGCGCCTCCATGCTCTGGACACTACACTGACAAACACAGCAAACCTTCTTGCCACAGCTCGCATTGATGTGCCATCCTGGATGAGCAGCACTACCTGAGCCACTTGTGTGGGTTGTAGACTCCGTCTCATGCTACCACTAGAGTGAAAGCACCGCCAGCTTTCAAAAGTGACCAAAACATCAGCCAGAAAGCATAGGAGCTGAGAAGTGGTCTGTGGTCACCACCTGCAGAACAACTCCTTTATTGGGGGTGTCTTGCTAATTACCTATAATTTCCACCTGTTGTCTATTCCATTTGCATAACAGCATGTGAAATTGATTGTCAATCAGTGTTGCTTCCTAAGTTGACAGTTTGATTTCACAGAAGTGTGATTGACTTGGAGTTACATTGTGTTGTTTAAGTGTTCCCTTTATTTTTTTGAGCAGTGTATATATATATATATATATATATATATATATATACACACACACACGCATTTTGTTGTATATTTATTTAAATGAAATACTATTAGTTCCGACTGTGTTTAATATTTATAAAATAGATGTTCTTGTAACTAGCGTTACACACATGTAACTAACATTACAGAGAGAATATCATACAGGAAAAAATATTCTCTTTATAGTGTTATAAGGCTAAAATTCAATTCTACTTGGTAAATCAGATAATGTTTCTCACACAATTTTCTTAAAAAGTTAGGACTACATGCCATGAATGATTTAAAAAAAAAAAAAAAAACGTTCAGAATCAAACATTTTTGGGAAGATAAATGTGTTAAATTAGGTACATATTTCCATTTACAAAAGCAGTAGTCCTACATAAGATTATGCTTGTGCAATTAGTTAAATGAAGTACGATAAATTACCAGTTATGTTTATGCTTAATATTTATCAAAATATGCATGCTTTTATAACTAAACAAAACAGATAGGAACCGCGCTTAGTATCCAATATAAAATTTTTTTTATTTCTAATACAGTTTAATATAATTTAAACAATTACCGGCCGGATTTCATAAAAAAATATATATAGTATAGCATATATATACTTATACAAATTCCTAACACTATTATAGTGCTGAATTAATATATAATACGAAACACAAATTTAAGAACTGAATGCACACATGGTATAATTATCCGTATTGCTGATTAAGACACTGCTTCAAATGACTCATATCACATTGCAGGCGTCCCTGCAATGCGTAAATTGATTGGAGAATATATATCAATGAGGGATTCAAATATTCTTATAGTCCCTTATGTCTATATGTTTATGTTATATATTCATCATTTTGGAGGGTTACCACCTGCGCACTGAGGTAATGTCAACCCCCTATTGGGTGTGGCGAGCTGCTGATGTTTGTAGGTGATCTATCCTACTAGAAAAGTTTGCAGAGTATAAATAACACAGCGCTCAACCCCTGATATGAACTTATGCGGTGTCAGTGTTCACTTTATCTGTGTGCTCTTATTTATGGTAATAGTGATAATGTGTCACGAGTGTAGATCATAATCTGTACTGATGTTGACAAAACACTAGTATCAGTTTGATTGTACCAATTAAACTTTTATTTCGGGAGTCACAGTGCTCCTCCCAGACACTCAGTAGATATAAGGGTTAACTATATAACTAATTGGGTTTAATTCAGTCCATGCAATTGCGTGAATTTTCTCCTGAAAAAGAGTTATCAGGAGTATCTGACCCTTGTCACAGGTCCAAATTGATGTGTCCGAATTATCTAGCCGAAAAAAGTATGAAATAACCATAAAAATGAGATTAGAAATAATGAATACCAATATAAATAAAAATAAAAATGGAAATAAAAAGGATTCAATTGCTGATCGTAAAAGTCAATATTCAATGTGTTTGCACTGCCCTAAATAGGGTCGTCTTATAGTTCTGCTGATCGCAGTATATTTTCTGGTATAATTATCAATGCAGATGTAAGTTGGGGGATATATGTTCTGGGGGTGCGGCGTCCCGTAACCCTCAGGTGCATATACTTACCCTTCGTCCTCTTGTCGTCTTAGCCTATCGTCCCCCGCTGTGCCCGTTCGTCTATCCCTCCGTCTTTCCGTCTTTCTCCCCGCGGCCGGCGCAGAGCCCCTGTGTGCAGCCTGCACACCGAAGCACGGACCTTCAGGGCGACGGAATCACCGGCGGCTACGGCACTTCCGGGCACTTTCAGCCTTTTACGGGCGTTCAGTCCCCGGCGCGCTGCAGCACCGACGGCGGCTCTACTTCACTGGCCAGTGAAGGAGACTGTGGGATCTGGAAGCGGCTGGTCTTTACAGCGGGTGTTCGGATGATGCTAGGTGTTAGATGTGCCGTTTTTTCTCCAACGCGTTTCAGCCTTAATCGGCATTCCTCTGGGAGCAGTGTATCAATCAGTGCTGTATGGGACTCTTTATATGGTCCCTCCTAATTTCTGATTGGCTGCAATTAATTGAATAATTGTGAGTTGATCTGGAACGCATGCTGAGTTGCAATTGATCTTGTCTGTTGGATTTAAACGTTACTATGTATTACATTTTATGCATATGAGCCTCCTTATTAGTCATTCAGATAGTATAGGACTTCTGATGTTTCAGTGAAACATACCATGTTTGGTGAAATATAAAACATCGACAATGCCAACCTTTCAGTTTCGTGGAATAAATTCAGGTTGACAACCCTTATAAGTGTCAGTTTAGTATGTTCAGTGACCCTGATATTCGTAATCCTTGATGGGCTTATATGTGTGCATCCCTCATAGTAACCTTACTATTATGGAATGAATAGATCATCACTATAGGAACCCAGTCAATGAATAAAGTGTTTGTCTAACGTTTTTACATACCGTATCTGATTTGTGTTTTATTTTTTGAGTATAATGATTCACTTTTTATGTTGTGTTGGCAGAGCCGGACGCTTACACTGTGGGTAGGAATAATTGGTTATGCGGATCATGTGGGAGGGGGGGGGGGAGGGGGATGGTAAGGGAGTGGAAGGGAGGGAACTATGTTGAACTCAAAGGGGATGGAGGAGAAAAAGGGAGGGTATGTAGGTAGATGCCGATTAGAGAAGGATGGTAGGTATGTTATGATAAAGTATTGGGATAATCAATAGGTGTATCTGACTGAATCTTTGTTAACCTATGTCTAAAATGCCCATGTGTCCCTGATCTTATTATTGTGTACTAATCCCTCGCATATTGGGTCTATGTTCATCCCACGATGATTGGGACTCTTGTCGAGTTTCTCTTGTGTGTTACTCTGTTTTCCTTCTCACGGATTCAGCTATGGCTATGGGCCGATTTATTGAACTACAAGAAACAGAACAACAAAAAAGAAAACAAGGATGAGATAGTTTTCATTACAGGTTACTCCAAACAAGCAACACAATTGAAAAAAATCTTAAAGAAAAATTGGCCACTTCTAATGGAGTGTCACGATCCGGGTATCTGGACGCCATTTCTTACCCATCAGATGCCTCCTAAGGCTGGCTCAGCGCTCCAGGACCGGATCCCATCTGTTATCCTAATGTTCACATTCCTGCATCCTCTCCTGTCTCTCTGAGACGCTGTCACAGTAACGCCTTATTACATCTGGCATGGCGTCTCCCGCGGCCTCCGCCGCCGTCCCTGAGCTTCTGCATGCAGAGTGTCAGAGTGGCGATTACGTCAGCCGCGGCCTCCGCTGTGTCCGCGTGGTTGGATGTGCACTTGTCAGCCTGGCGTCTCCTGTCTCCAGTGGCCGGCGCCGCCATTACTGTTTTCATTACCACATGGATTACAAACCAAACTTCCCTCCAAGTGTCTGCATGGGCGCAGCCATCTTGGATTCTGTCAGCTGATCATTTCCTCCAATCTGTTGTCAGTATTTTTAATCTGCATAATTGCCAAGCCAATCCCTTCCTTGCTGCAGGTATAAATACACTGTGCCTGAGCAAGGAAGGCGTCAGTGCTTTGGTTGTCAAACCTAGTTCCTGTTTGTCTCTCTCCTGTGATTGTCTTCCAGGTTCCAGCTCCTGTCTCAAGACTTCCACCATAGAGACCCGCACCAGCATTCCACCTGCGGTGTAGCCTGACTCTCCAATCCATTGTGGATTCATCTGTTTCCAGCTACAACTTTACCTGCTTCCAGCTCAGCTTCCAGCAGAGTACAGCTTCCCTTAAAGGGCCGGTGTCCTTTCTACACTTTACCACTCTCCACCGGTATTATTATTTCTCCGCTCTCAAATTCTACATTTCAGTTCATATTTCATCGCTCCCAAGTTCATCTATTATTTAACTGGTTCCAGCCAGTATCCACTCCGTGCTAACAACAGTCTGGTTCCAGCCAGTATCCACAGCAGCTGTTTTACCTTCAGCAACCCAGCTTTTCCTGGAACACCAGCTGGCACAATCCTGGGTTATCTCCATTGCTACAGTCGGGCCTGGTAAGGACTTTCCATCTAGAAGATCATAAGAACTATCTCACACTACCAGTGCCCTGTGGCTCCTGCCATCCTGTAGTACCCAGGAACTGTATTTATTATTTGCTGACTTTTACTGTACGTTTTCTTTTACTGCTGCTGTGTTGCGGAGTTGTCATAATAAACATCATTGACTTTTATCCAAGTTGTCGTGGTCACGCCTTCGGGCAGTTATTATTCATGTTACTTACATGTCCAGGGGTCTGATACAACCTCCCAGGTTCCGGTACATCTCAGCCCCTACAACTGAGGCTGCCTCCCGTCAGCTCAGGCCCTCAGTTGTGACATGGAGGATGAGATATTAGCAGATAAACTTCCAACTCAACCCAGACTAGTCTTCAGAAAGGCCCCAGATATCAAAAAGACATTGGTACACAACCATATTCCCCCTAAACGGCAGAAGCAGATGACACTAACAGGTGTAGACCCCAAAAAAGGTTTCTACTACTGTGGCACATGTTTAGGCTGCACCAATGCAAGAAATAGAAGCACAAAACCAACAACACAGTTTACATCAAACACCACCAAAAAAGAATATGAAGTGAGGAACAGGATAACATGCAACAGCAAAGGTGTCATATACCTAATAGAATGTGACTGTCACAAACAATATGTGGGCAGAACAATAAGGACACTTAAAACACGAATAAGTGAACACATTAGAAATATCAAAAAAGGATCAGAAGAGCATAACTTATCAAGGCATTTCAGAGAATTCCATGACAGCGATCCAAGCTCTCTGAGATTCATTGGCATAGAAGAGGTTACACCAAACTGGAGAGGAGGAAACTTTATGAACAAAATCAACAGGACAGAACTTAAATGGATGTATGAATTAAAAACATTCACACCCCGGGGACTAAATCTAGACAATGAAGTCAGATCCATCATATGTAAGAAGAACTAGAATCTGAATAGGGGACAGTTAACCATAGCCATAGCTGAATCCGTGAGAAGGAAAACAGAGTAACACACAAGAGAAACTCGACAAGAGTCCCAATCATCGTGGGATGAACATAGACCCAATATGCGAGGGATTAGTACACAATAATAAGATCAGGGACACATGGGCATTTTAGACATAGGTTAACAAAGATTCAGTCAGATACACCTATTGATTATCCCAATACTTTATCATAACATACCTACCATCCTTCTCTAATCGGCATCTACCTACATACCCTCCCTTTTTCTCCTCCATCCCCTTTGAGTTCAACATAGTTCCCTCCCTTACCATCCCCCTCCTCCCCTCCCCCCCTCCCACATGATCCGCATAACCAATTATTCCTACCCACAGTGTAAGCGTCCGGCTCTGCCAACACAACATAAAAAGTGAATCATTATACTCAAAAAATAAAACACAAATCAGATACGGTATGTAAAAACGTTAGACAAACACTTTATTCATTGACTGGGTTCCTATAGTGATGATCTATTCATTCCATAATAGTAAGGTTACTATGAGGGATGCACACATATAAGCCCATCAAGGATTACGAATATCAGGGTCACTGAACATACTAAACTGACACTTATAAGGGTTGTCAACCTGAATTTATTCCACGAAACTGAAAGGTTGGCATTGTTGATGTTTTATATTTCACCAAACATGGTATGTTTCACTGAAACATCAGAAGTCCTATACTATCTGAATGACTAATAAGGAGGCTCATATGCATTGTCAAAGCTGCAACTGAAATACTGCATAAAATGTAATACATAGTAACGTTTAAATCCAACAGACAAGATCAATTGCAACTCAGCATGCGTTCCAGATCAACTCACAATTATTCAATTAATTGCAGCCAATCAGAAATTAGGAGGGACCATATAAAGAGTCCCATACAGCACTGATTGATACACTGCTCCCAGAGGAAGGCCGATTAAGGCTGAAACGCGTTGGAGAAAAAACGGCACATCTAACACCTAGCATCATCCGAACACCCGCTGTAAAGACCAGCCGCTTCCAGATCCCACAGTCTCCTTCACTGGCCAGTGAAGTAGAGCCGCCGTCGGTGCTGCAGCGCGCCGGGGACTGAACGCCCGTAAAAGGCTGAAAGTGCCCGGAAGTGCCGTAGCCGCCGGTGATTCCGTCGCCCTGAAGGTCCGTGCTTCGGTGTGCAGGCTGCACACAGGGGCTCTGCGCCGGCCGCGGGGAGAAAGACGGAAAGACGGAGGGATAGACGAACGGGCACAGCGGGGGACGATAGGCTAAGACGACAAGAGGACGAAGGGTAAGTATATGCACCTGAGGGTGACGGGACGCCGCACCCCCAGAACATATATCCCCCAACTTACATCTGCATTGATAATTATACCAGAAAATATACTGCGATCAGCAGAACTATAAGACGACCCTATTTAGGGCAGTGCAAACACATTGAATATTGACTTTTACGATCAGCAATTGAATCCTTTTTATTTCCATTTTTATTTATATTGGTATTCATTATTTCTAATCTCATTTTTATGGTTATTTCATACTTTTTTCGGCTAGATAATTCGGACACATCAATTTGGACCTGTGACAAGGGTCAGATACTCCTGATAACTCTTTTTCAGGAGAAAATTCACGCAATTGCATGGACTGAATTAAACCCAATTAGTTATATAGTTAACCCTTATATCTACTGAGTGTCTGGGAGGAGCACTGTGACTCCCGAAATAAAAGTTTAATTGGTACAATCAAACTGATACTAGTGTTTTGTCAACATCAGTACAGATTATGATCTACACTCGTGACACATTATCACTATTACCATAAATAAGAACACACAGATAAAGTGAACACTGACACCGCATAAGTTCATATCAGGGGTTGAGCGCTGTGTTATTTATACTCTGCAATATATTCATCATTAATTATAACAGTCCCATAAGTCAGCAAATGTGGTATTAATTTGTGGTTTTAGCAAGCTAGTAAATTAGCCGTCTCCTCCACCATACGATCCCAAGGCTATCTCTGGATGTAATATAGGCTGCAATATAATTCAGGTCTGGGAGCACAATCCCTATTCCCCCTTAGCACTGGGGTCCGGATGTCCGGGTATCGAGCTGATTATTGAACTATTAAGCCTTGATACAGAGTATGCCTGATGATCGGTTATTAATTTGCTTTAGCCGGCCGGCTAGTAAAGAACTCACTCGTTTTTCTTCTCCTCCACATACGCGTTTCTCCGCCTCAATGTGCCGTCGGCTCGATACCCGGACATCCGGACCCCAGTGCTAAGGGGGAATAGGGATTGTGCTCCCAGACCTGAATTATATTGCAGCCTATATTACATCCAGAGATAGCCTTGGGATCGTATGGTGGTTTTGTCTTGTTCTATTAAGTGGTGGTAGAGAAACCAAGCCCCAGGAGCGTGCGGCTAATATCCAATTTAAACATCAGCGCCCCATTTTTTGCTTTTTTCTTTTATAACTAATATCACATAATTTAACTTTTACACAAGGAATATACAGGATGAGATACCCTGTGCATTATAACAATAAAGAAAACTCAGTATTACATGGCAAATCAGAAACATAGGGCCGGATGTAATGATGCCCGAGTTCGGCAGCCGTGAGGGATGCCGGCCGAACTCGAATATATTTTTAAAGGGGAAATCACTTCCAAGTCAAAACCATGCCTTGAAAGTGATTACCCCTTTAAAAAAGCATCTGAGTTTGGACGGCATACTGCTAGGCCGCCAAACTCGGGCGTCATTACATCCGGCCCATGTTTGCTATGCAATTTACGTGGCTCTGCCAAAGTACACAGCACTAAATCTGTGCTTATGATGTCAATGTCATCTTCCTCAGGAAAATAAATTAGATTTTAATTACCTATCGGTAAATCCTTTACTCATAGTCCGTAGAGGATACTGGGGATCCATTTAGTACCATGGGGTATAAACGGGTCCACTAGGAGCCATGGGCCCTTTAAGAATTTGATAGTGTGGGCTGGCTCCTACTTATATACCCCTCCTACCAGACTCAGTCTAGGAAACTGTGCCCGAGGAGATGGACATACTTTGAGAGAAGGATACAAAAGGATAGTGGTGATATTCCGAACCAGCACACACAAACAAGAGGAAAGTCATGCTAACCAAACTTGGAACAGGAACAGTAACAGCAGAACCAAACAATACTTAACCAAGTAACAGTGCAGGTCGAACAAAGCACCGGGCAGGCGCCCAGTATCTCCTCGACGGACTATGAGAAAAGGATTTACCAGTAGGTAATTAAAATCCTTACGACATAGAGGATACTGGGGATCCATTTAGTACCATGGGGATGTACCAAAGCTCCCAAACCGGGTGGGAGAGTGCTGAGGGTCATGCAAAACTGCTTGACCAAACTGAAGGTCCACAGGGGCCAAGGTATCGAACTTATAGAACTTTGCAAACGTGTTCGAATCTGACCAAGTAGCTGCTCGGCAGAGTTGTAAGGCAGAGACACCACGGGCAGCCGCCCAAGAAGAACCCACTGACCTAGTCGAGTGAGCCTGTACAGATTCTGGAACCAGACATCCTGCCGTGGAATAAGCATGCTGGATAGTGAGTTTAATCCAGCCTGCAATCGACTGCTTTGAAGCAGGACACCCAATCTTATTAGGATCGTAAAGAACAAACAGCGAGTCCGATTTAAGCTGTTCTCTTCACATACACCTTCAAAGCCCTCACAACATCCAAAGACTTTAAAGTAACAGGGGTGTCGGTAACAACCGGAACCACAATTGGTTGATGTGAAATGCAGACACCACCTTAGGAAGAAATTGCTGACGAGTTCTGAGTTCAGCTCTGTCCTCATGAAAGATTAAATAGGGGATCTTGTGAGACAACGCCCCAAGCACCAACACACGTCTTGCTGAAGTCAAGGCCAACAGTGTGATGGTTTTCCACGTAAGATATTTTACGTCTATCTCCTGTAACGGTTCAAACCGGTCCAATTGGAGGAACTGCAGTACCAAATTGAGATCCCAAGGTGCCGAAGGAGGCAAAAAGGGAGGCTGGATGTGAAGAACCCTTTTCAAGAATGTCTGGACCACAGGAAGAGACGGAAATAGTTTCTGAAAGAAAATGGACAAGGCCGAGATCTGGACTTTTATGGAGCCCATACGTAGGCCCCCATTCACCCCAGACTGCAGAAAAAGCAGGAAATGTCCAAGATGAAATTCCACCGCAGAATATTTTCTGCTTTCACACCAAGAGAAGTATTTCTTACAAATACGGTGGTAATGTTTAGACATTGCCCCCTTCCTGGCTTGGATTATAGTCGGGATGACCTTGTCAGGGATGCCTCTCCTGGCTAGAATTAGCCGTTGAATCACTATACTGTCAAACGTAGCCGTGTAAAGTCTTGATAGACGAACGTCCCCTGTTACAGGAGATCTTCGCGAAGAGGTAGAGGCCACGGATCTTCCAGGAGTATCTCCAGAAGGTCCGCATACCAGGCCCTTCTTGGCCAGTCCAGAGCAATGAGAATTGCTTGAACGTTTCCCTTTTTATTCTTTTCAGAATTCTTGGGAACAGCGAAAGTGGAGGAAACACGTACACCATCTGATAGACCCATGGAGTCGTCAGAGCGTCCACTGCCACTGCCTGTGGGTCTCTCGACCTGGAACAATACCGCTTGAGTTTCATGTTGAGACGAGAGGCCATCATGTCGATTTGTGGACATCCCTATCAACGTGTCAAGCACCTGAACACCTCCTGGAGAAGGCCCGACTTCCCCGGGTGCAGGTCGTGTCTGCTGAGGAAGTCTGCTTCCCAGTTGTCTACTCCTGGAGACCGCCGACAACGCCACAGCGTGTTTTTCTGCCCAGAGGAGAATTCTTGAACCCTCCGACATTGCTGCTCTGCTTTTCGTTCCACACTGTCGGTTTATGTACGTTACTGCCGTCACATGGTCCGCTTAAACCTGAATGGCCCGATCTTGAAGAAGATATGAGGTCTGCAGAAAGGCGTTGTATATGGTCCTGGGTTCCAGAATGTTGATTGGAAGGATGACTTCCTGACTTGACCATCTTCCTTGTACCCCCTGGGTGACTGCTCCACAACCTCTGAGGCTTGCATCTGTGGTTAGCAAAATCCAATTCTGAATCCCGAACCGTCGGCCCTCGATTAGGTGAGAAGTTTGTAGCCACCACAGAAGGGAGATCCTGGCCTTTGGCGACAGACTGATCCTCTGGTGCATGTGAAGATGTGATCCGGACCACTTGTCCAACAGATCCAACTGGAAGGGCCTTGCATGAAACCTTCCGAACTGAAGCGCCTCCTAAGAAGCCACCATTTTCCCCAGAAGGCGAATGCATAGATGCACAGATATCCGGGTTGGCTTCAGGACATCCCAAACTATCGACTGGATTACCAATGCCTTTTCTAATGGAAGAAAAACTTTCTGCGACTCTGTGTCCAGTATCATTTCCAGAAATGAGAGCATCCGAATTGGTTCTAAGTGAGATTTCGGAGGATTTAGAATCCACCCGTGATCCAGTAGTTTGGTTGTGAGGCCAATGCTGTTCAACAAGCTCTCCCTGGACATTGCCTTTATCAGAAGATCGTCCAGGTACGGAATTATGTTCACTCCCAGCATGCGGAAGAGAAACATCATCTCTGCCATCACCTTGGTGAACACCCTCGGTGCCGTGGAGAGACCAAATGGCAGGGCCTGGAACTGGTAGTGACAGTCTTGTAGTGCAAAACGTAGATAAGCCTGGTGAGGCGGCCAGATCGGAATGTGAAGGTACGCATCCTTGACATCCAGAGAAACTAGGAATTCCCCCTCCTCCAGACCCCAGATCACCGCTCTCAGAGACTCCATCTTGAATTTGAACACTTGTAAGTATGGATTCAATGATTTTAGATTCAACATCTGCCTTACCGAACCGCCTGGTTTCGGTAGCACAAACAAATTGGAATAATATCCCTTGTTTTGGAGATGAGGTGGAACTGGGACAATGACGTGAGTCTGTACCAGGTTTTGAATGGCATCCTGTAAGGTTATACTTGCCTCTTGTGAAGCTGGTAAGCCTGGTTAGAAGAATCTGTGAGATGGGAGCTCCTGAAACTCCAGTCTGTACCCCTGGGAAATAAAATCTATGACCCAGGGATCCTGGCATGATGTTGTCCAGATGTGACTGAAATTTTTTAGTCGGGCTCCCACCTGCCAGTCTTCCAGGCATCGCAGTCCACCGTCATGCAGAAGGCTTCAAGGAAGCAGAACTGGAGCTCTGTTCCTGAGAAACGTCAGTTGATGGTTTGCGTGGTTTATCTCTAGCATCTCTGTTGACTGTAGAAGATTTTTCCCTTAAACTTGGCAGTCCGAAAGGACTGTAGAGTAGGTGCTGAGTAGGTCTTCCTGGTTGGGGGAGCTGCAGAAAGAAGATATGTGGACTTACCCGCAGTAGCTTTGGAGATCCATTTGTCTAGTTCATCTCCAAATAAATCCTCTCCTGTGAATGGTAGACCTTCCACGCCTTTCCTGGAGTCCGCGTCCGCAGTCCACTGGCATAACCATAAGCCCCTGCGTGCTGACACTGCCATAGCAGTGGTGCGTGCATTAAGCAAATCTACTTCTTTTATGGATTCCATCATAAAGTTCGCAGAGTCCTGTATATGTTGCAGGAGTAACACAATCTCCCCCCTAGATAAGGAATCCAACCCCTCAATGAGGTTACTCGACCATTTAGCAATGGCTTTAGTAATCCACGTACATGCTATAGTGGGTCTCTGAGCCACCCCAGCAGCTGTGTACAAGGATTTGAGTGTATTCTCAATTTTACAATCAGCCGTGTCTTTCAGGGAGGCTGCACCAGGAACGGGTAACACAATCTTCCGTGACAACCTGGACACAGATGCATCCACTATCGGTGGACTGGAGGAAAATGAAAAGATGAGAGTAACCTTTTAGGGATTTGGAATTTCTCATCAGGATTAACCCACAGTTCTTCAAACAGGGTATTCAATTCTTTTGACACAGGAAAAGTGACTGAGGACTCCTTTTTTACATTAAAATAAGATTCCACACACTCCTCTGTCACCTTATCAGGAATTTGTAGCACATCTCTGATAGCTTCTATAAGAGCCTCAATTCCCTATGACAGAGCAGTGTACCCCCTTTCTGAATACACCTCCCCCTCCTCCATGTATGACCCCTCAGTGTCAGAGTCAGACTGCAGGATATGGGCCAGAGTTCGTTTTTGTGGGCAAATGGCAGGAGATTGAGAAGCTTGTTTGGGGACTGAGTCTCTGTTCATAATCTCATCCACAGACTGTCTTAAGTATTGCGTCTCTTTCTCATTGCGGGACAATTTATTAGAGATATTGGAAATCATTCCTTTAATAGAATCCAGCCATGCTGGTGAAGGTCCGCTAGTCTGGGAAGGTACACTACACTGAGCACATAGCAATGAGCTCCCTGGGAAAGAGGAACACTCTGTCGTACATGAAACACACTCTATTGTAAATGTGACAGCACACACACACAGTAAAGGTTAAAAGCACAATTAACCTGCAAAGAGCCCTTGCAGGGAGAAACAGATATTTTGGAGCCAGCACACCGCGCCCTTATATATCATGCCAAGCTTAGCTGGATCGCAGACTAAATACCCAGATTGGGGACGTAGTACACTAATAATCGCTCCCCCATGCTAAGACCCCCTGGTACCGCTAAGGTAATCTGGAGGCTCTCCGGAGGAGCTGTGCGTCCCTGTCAGTCAGCGTCTGTGTCCACTGCAGAGGGAAAATGGTGCTGGTGAGTTGCTGGATACGCTCATCGTGAAGCCCCGCCCCTTCAATGGTGCGCGGTCCTCCATTTTTTTGTATACTGGCTGAGGTAAATTGTGCTTAAAATGGAGATAGAACCATTTTAAGGCTTTGTTTGCCAGTTTGGGTACTGTGTACAGAGACGCAGTTGTGTACTGAGTCTGGATACGCAATCCACCCTGGTTAGAAGCCGTGCATCTCCGTACCCTCATGCCTCCATATTGGCCGGTGACCCGCTAATCGGGACGCCGGCTTAGTACTCCCCACTCTTCTTTCTTCTGGCTCTGTTAGAGGTGGCGGCGTGCTGCGGGAAAGTACGCTTGCTGTGGTGGGTCTTGCGAATATTTCCATCAGGAGCTAGTGTCCAGTCAGCGGGGAACATTAACCCTTCAAGAGGTTGGGCCGTTCCCTTCCCTAAGTCCCACGAAGCAGGCAGGCTGGTGCCATCCAGTCTTGCTTGAAAATAAACAGAAAAATAAATGCTGAAAACTCTTCAGGAGCTTCCATCAGCGTGACCGGCTCCTCCGGGCACATTTTCGAAACAGAGTCTGGTAGGAGGGGCATAGAGGGAGGAGCCAGCCCACACTATCAAATTCTTAAAGTGCCCATGGCTTCTAGTGGACCCGTCTATACCCCATGGTACTAAATGGATCCCCAGTATCCGCTAGGACGTAAGAGATATATTTTTGTAAACCCAGACCACCTTTTCAAGTATTGTAGAGTAAGAAAGTTGTCATTACTAATACTTATAATGTTTCCAATGTAGTATTTGTGATCCACTTTGACTGTAGGGTACTTTACTGCTACAAAAGAATGCACAAGTCTAACTGTGACCGGAGATTCAACTTCTTGGGTATTAGCAGTTGTAACAGCAGATTGATCTATATTTGCATGTTCATCAGAAGTTGAATTTTAACTTGACCATTTTCATCAACAACAATGTGTTTTAATTTGCATGTACTAAGAGGAGCACTTTCACCGTTGTTTTCATATCTGTGAAAGTGCTCTTCTTAGTACATGCAAATTCCTTGACTGGAACCACACAAGATGTGGTTATCCATTTTCGTATCCTAGAGGTCGGCAACATTGTTTCTTGATTCTCATATATGAATTGTTGTCTTAGCGTAGAATCAACAGTGGATTTTTGTCAATTGGCTGGCGACCTTAAAAAATTATTTGTAATTTCACACCACAGCTTTGCCCTGTAAAACACGTTTCCAGACTGTCCTCTTTAAGGTGCCAGCAACACCATCAGCCTTTACCATGATATGATTTACCTTTACCAGCCTTTACCATGATATGATTCATGATAATTCCATCAACCTGAAATGTGCTCGGCAGCCTGCAAATGTGATAGATATGACATTGCTTTTCTGTTTTTGAAATGTTGGGATGCACCATCAGTCCATCATATTTCTATATGTGTAGTTTCTCCTTCAGTAAACCTTCTCAGTTCTTCAAGAGTAGATTGTTATACAGCAATACTTCTGCAGTGGCGTGTGACTTCGCATTTGATATAAGGGCAAAGAAATTTTCTTTTAGATTTCCTTTTTCTTGGAAATATGCAACAGCTCTTGTATATTGTTACATCATCAGGATGAGCCCAATGAGCTGCCATGACTTCGTTTTGATACTGAATGGCATCATTTTCAGAGAAATTGGTCAATAAAGTTACTATTCACTCCTTAATATTTTGTTTTTGAGCCCTCAGTTCTGAAGCTTGCCTGCTTATGGTATATTATTTTCTCATACGTCCTAGAGGATGCTGGGGACGACATCAAGACCATGGGGTATAGACGGGATCCGCAGGAGACATGGGCACTCTAAAGACTTTTCATTGGGTGCGAACTGGCTCCTCCCTCTATGCCCCTCCTCCAGACCTCAGTTTTAGAAATGTGCCAAGGTCGACTGGATGCACTCTGAGGAGCTCTACTGAGTTTCTCTGAAAAGACTTATGTTAGGTTTTTTATTTTCAGGGAGATCTGCTGGCATCAGACTCCCTGCTTCGTGGGACTGAGGGGGCAGAAGCAGAACCAACTTCCTCAGAGTTTCATGGCTCTGTTCCTGGCTGACAGGACACCATTAGCTCCTGAAGGGAAATGAACGCTAGCCGTGTCTACATGCTCACTCCCACAGCATGCCGTCACCCCCCTCACAGAGCCAGAAGTCAGAAGACAGGTGAGTATGAGAAGAATGATCTTCAATCAAGCAAATGACGGCTGAGGTGCGGCGCGGCTGGCGGGATCGCAGCGCGCCATTGCTGCCTACACACACAGGCACTGCAAGGTGCATGGCGCGGGGGCACCCTGGGTAGCAAGAAAAATACCTCAAACTGGCTAAAAGGGGGCATAAGATGCCCAGGCACAGCACTACCCCCACCAGTATAAATATTATGAAAAGTTTCTGAGGTAAAAAGGGCGGAGCTTCTTCCTCAGGCAGCCAGCACACTACTCAGCGCCATTTTCTCTCTCTCCTCAGGCTGCAGAGAACACGCTGGTCCTCTCCTCCACTTCGGACAAGTACAGGGTGCTATAAAGGGGGGGGGGGGGGACACAAAGCGATTGTGGTGCATTTCATAGTGTATATTACTATTTAAAAGCGCTTTTGGGCTGTGGACATACTGTGTTCACAGGCAATACTGGCACTGGGTTTGTGAACTGGCTGCTCCTATCCTGTGTCCCTCTGACAGATTTTACTGTGGGTCTGTCCCCAAAATAAGTCCCAGTGTGTCTGTGAGTGTGGTGTACACGTAAGAGGCATGTCTGAGGCAGGGAATTCCACCCCCGGAGGAAGCCATTTTAGGAACACAGAGTTGTAATGTGGTGGCGCTACCGGCACACCAAGAGCCTGCATGGGTGAAAGAGCTACGTGACAGTATGCATCTGATTAACCGTAGATTGGATAAGTCTGAATCTAAAGCTGCATGCTGGAGAAAATCTGTGGAAGATGTGATTTTTCAGGATGCTGTTATTCCTTATGCGGGCGGCCCCTCTGGGTCACATAAAAGACCATTTGCAAATGTTGTAAACACTGATACCGACACGGATTCTGATTCTTGTGACGACAATAGTTAATCCAGAGAGATAGATCATAAATTGGCAAAAAGAATACAATATATAATTGTGGCTATAAGGGACGTGTTGGAGGTTACAGAAAGCACTCCTGTACCTCAGGAGAAAGCTTATTTATGTAAGGAAAAGAAATTCAAAGTCACGTTCTCTCCTTCACACAAACTAAATGCTCTGTTTGAAGGGATGTGGGTGAATCCTGATAAAAAAAATTGTATTCCCAAAAGGATTCATATAGCTTATCCTTTCCCGGTTGAAGACAGGAAAAAATGGGAGTCACCCCCTGTGTTAGAAAGTGCACTTTCCAGGTTGACAAAGAAGGTAATTCTCCCTGCTCCTGGAACGGTTTCTCTTAAAGAGCCGGCAGACCGCAAAATGGAAACAACATTGAAATCCATTTATGTTACCAATGGTACACTGCTCAGGCCCACTATTACCTGCGCATGGGTGAGTCGCGCTATTGAAAAATGGTCAGAAAGCGTGTCATCAGAAAATTAAACGATTGATAAAGATGAGATACTTCTTAAGTTAGGGAATATCAAGAACGCTGCCGCCTACATGCTGGAAGCAATGAAAGATATTGGATTCTTGAGTTCACAAGCCGCTACCATGGCAGTATCGGCTAGGCGGGCGTTATGGATTCGCCAGTGGAACGCGGATGCAGATTCCAAAAGAAACATGGAGGCTCTCCCATATAAAGGTGAGGCCTTATTTGGCGATGGCCTGGATGCGTTAGTCTCGGCGGCTACCGCAGGTAAGTCAACATTTTTGCCCTCTGCGCCTGCACCGGCAAAAAATACCCATGACCCGCAAATGCAGTCCTTTCGGACCAATAAATACAAAATGACGAGAGGTTCCCCCTTCTTTGCAGGAAGGGGAAAGAAGCGCACACCACCTCCAGGTTCCCAAGAGCAAAAGTCTACCCCTAATTCTGCCAAATCCCCAGCATGATGCTGGAACTCCCTTGCGGGAGGCCGCTCGGGTGGGGGCACGTCTCAAACTCTTCAGCCAGGATTGAAATCTGTCTGACCTGGATCCCTGGGTGTTGCAAATAGTATCCCAGGGATACAAACTAGAGTTTCAAGACGTTTCACCATGCCAATTTTCAAATCGACCTTGCCAGCTTCTCCGCCAGAGAGAGAAGCAGTAACAGCGGCAATCCAAAAAATGATGTCAAGACCAGGTCATAGTCCTGGTACCGTTGTCACAACAAGGGCGGGGTTTTTATTCAAGCCTTTTTGTTGTTCTGAAGCCGGACGGCTCGGTCAGACCGATCCTAAATCTAAAAAAATCTGAATTTCTTCCTGAAAAGGTTCAAGTTCAAGATGGAATCACTTCGGGCGGTGATTTCCAGTATGGAGGAAGGGGACTACTTGGTGTCGGTGGACATAAAGGAAGCTTACCTGCATGTTCCCATTTATCCTCCTCACCAGGCTTATCTTAGATTCGCGATTCAGGATTGCCATTACCAATTCCAGACGTTGCCTTTCAGTCTCTCCACGGCGCCGAGGATATTCACCAAGGTGATGGCGCAGATGATGGTCCTCCTTCGTCAGAAAGGAGTCAATATAATCCCTTATCTGGATGACGTCCTGATAAAGGCGAGATCCAGGGAGCAGTTATTACAAAACATATCCCTCTCACTGTCAATACTCCAACAACACGGGTGGATAATAAATTACCCAAAGTCACAGTTGGAACAGACGACAAGGTTGTCTTTCCTCAGGAGGATTCTGGACACACAAGTTCAGAGAGTATTTCTTCCGCTGGAAAATGCTCTGGAAATCCAGAAAATTGTAAAACTAATATCGAAACCATCAAGTGTGTCGATCCATCAGTGCATTCGGTTGTTGGGGAAGATGGTGGCGGCCTACGAGGCAATACAGTTTGGCAGGTTCCATGCCAGAGTATTGCAGTGGGACCTGTTGGACAAGTGGTCGGGGTCACACCTACACATGCACAGAAAGATAATCCTGTCGTCAAAAAACAGGATTTCGCTCCTGTGGTGGTTGCACAGCTCTCACCTGCTAGAGGGACGCAGGTCCGGCATTCAGGACTGGGTCATAGTAACCACGGATGCAAGTCTCCGAGGCTGGGGAGCAGTCTCTCAGGGAGAAAACTTCCAGGGACGTTGGTCACATCAGGAAGCCTGCCTTCACATAAACGTGCTGGAGCTAAGAGCCATTTACAACGGCCTTCAACAAGCGGTACATCTTCTTCAAGACCGTCCCGTGCAGATCCAGGCGGACAATGTAACAGCAGTCGCATACATAAACAGGCAGGGCGGAACGAAAAGCAGAGTGGCAATGGCAGAGGCGACAAAAATCCTCCGCTGGGCAGAAAAACATCTACAAGCTCTGTCGGCAATATTCATTCCGGGAGTAGACAACTGGGAAGCAGACTTCCTCAGCAGACACGATCTCCATCCAGGAGAGTGAGGCCTTCACCAAGAAGTCTTCGCAGAGGTGACAAGTCTTTGGGGAGTTCCTCAAATAGACATGATGGCGTCTCGTCTCAACAAGAAGCTTCAGAGATACTGTTCCAGATCGAGAGACCCTCAAGCAGTAGCAGTGGATGCACTGGTGACCCAGTGGGTGTTTCCGTCAATGTATGTCTTCCCTCCACTTCCGCTGATCCCAAAAGTACTCAGGATCATAAGAAAGACAAAGGTTCGAGCAATCTACATTGCCCAAGACTGGCCAAGAAGGGCTTGGTACCCAGATCTTCAGCAGTACCTCATAGGAGATCCTCTGCCTCTTCCTCCTCGGGAGGACCTGCTGCAGCAGGGACCGTGTGTGTACCAAGACTTACCACGACTACGTTTGACGGCATAGCTGTTGAGCGCTGTATCCTAGCCAGAAAGGGTATTCCTAAGGAGGTCATCCCCACCCTTATTAAGGCCAGAAAGGGAGTAACGTCAAAACATTACCACCGTATTTGGAGAAAATGTGTCTAGGTGTGAATCCATGAAAGCCCCTTTTGGAAGAGTTTCACTTACAGTAGGACGTTTTCTTCATTTTTTGCAGGATGGTGTGGAGGCGGGCCTACGATTGGGATCAATAAAGGTCCAAATTTCGGCCTTGTCAGTGTTCTTCCAAAAACAATTGGCCTCTCTTCCAGAGGTTCAGACCTTCGTGAAAGGGGTTCTGCACATCCAGCCTCCATTCGTGCCTACAGTGGCACCATGGGACCTTAACGTGGTATTGCAGTTCCATCAATCGGATTGGTTTGAGCCTCTACAAAAGATAGAGTTGAAGTTTCTCACTTGGAAAGTGGTGATGCTTTTGGCATTGGCATCCGCAAGGCGGGTGTATGAATTGGGGGCCTTGTCTCACAAGAGCCCTTACCTGATTTTCCATGAAGATAGGGCAGAGTTGCGGACTCGCCAACATTTTCTTCCAAAGGTGGTTTCTGCTTTTCACATAAACCAACCTATTGTGGTGCCAGTAGTTACTGACACATTCACTGATTCAAAGTCTCTAGATGTGGTTAGAGCTTTGAAAAATAAGAATTTACTTACCGATAATTCTATTTCTCGGAGTCCGTAGTGGATGCTGGGGTTCCTGAAAGGACCATGGGGAATAGCGGCTCCGCAGGAGACAGGGCACAAAAGTAAAGCCTTCCGATCAGGTGGTGTGCACTGGCTCCTCCCCCTATGACCCTCCTCCAAGCCAGTTAGGTACTGTGCCCGGACGAGCGTACACAATAAGGGAGGAATTTTGAATCCCGGGTAAGACTCATACCAGCCACACCAATCACACCGTACAACTTGTGATCTAAACCCAGTTAACAGTATGATAACAGCGGAGCCTCTGAAAAGATGGCTTACAACAATAATAACCCGATTTTTGTAACTATGTACAAGTATTGCAGATAATCCGCACTTGGGATGGGCGCCCAGCATCCACTACGGACTCCGAGAAATAGAATTATCGGTAAGTAAATTCTTATTTTCTCTATCGTCCTAGTGGATGCTGGGGTTCCTGAAAGGACCATGGGGATTATACCAAAGCTCCCAAACGGGCGGGAGAGTGCGGATGACTCTGCAGCACCGAATGAGAGAACTCCAGGTCCTCCTTAGCAAGGGTATCAAATTTGTAGGATTTTACAAACGTGTTTGCCCCTGACTAAATAACCGCTCGGCAAAGTTGTAAAGCCGAGACCCCTCGGGCAGCCGCCCAAGATGAGCCCACCTTCCTTGTGGAATGGGCATTTACATATTTTGGCTGTGGCAGGCCTGCCACAGAATGTGCAAGCTGAATTGTATTACACATCCAACTAGCAATAGTCTGCTTAAAAGCAAGAGCACCCAGTTTGTTGGGTGCATACAGGATAACAGCAAGTCAGTTTTCCTGACTCCAGCCGTCCTGGAACCTATATTTTCAGGGCCCTGACAACATCTAGCAACTTGGAGTCCTCCAAGTCCCTAGTAGGTGCAAGGCGCCACAATAAGCTGGTTCAGGTGAAACACTGACACCACCTTAGGGAGAGAACTGGGGACGAGTCCGCAGCTCTGCCCTGTCCGAATGGACAAACAAATATGGGCTTTTTTGAGAAAAAAACCACCAATTTGACACTCGCCTGGTCCAGGCCAGGGCCAAGAACATGGTCACTTTTCATGTGAGATGCTTCAAATCCACAGATTTGACTGGTTTTAAACCAATGTGATTTGAAGAATCCCAGAACTACGTTGAGATCCCACAGTGCCACTGGAGGCACAAAAGAGGGTTGTATATGCAATACTCCCTTGACAAAGTTCTGGACTTCAGGAACTGAAGCCAATTCTTTCTGGAAGAAAATTGACAGGGCCGAAATTTGAACCTTAATGGACCCCAATTTGAGGCCCATAGACACTCCTGTTTGCAGGAAATGCAGGAATCGACCGAGTTGAAATTTCTTTGTGGGGCCTTCCTGGCCTCACACCACGCAACATATTTTCGCCACATGTGGTGATAATGTTGTGCGGTCACCTCCTTTCTGGCTTTGACCAGGGTAGGAATGACCTCTTCCGGAATGCCTTTTTCCCTTAGGATCCGGCGTTCCACCGCCATGCCAACAAACGCAGCTGCGGTAAGTCTTGGAACAGACATGGTACTTGCTGTAGCAAGTCCCTTCTTAGCGGCAGAGGCCATAAGACCTCTGTAAACATCTCTTGAAGTTCCGGGTACCAAGTCCTTCTTGGCCAATCCGGAGCCATGAGTATAGTTCTTACTCCTCTACGTCTTATAATTCTCAGCACCTTAGGTATGAGAAGCAGAGGAGGGAACACATACACCGACTGGTACACCCACGGTGTTACCAGAACGTCCACAGCTATTGCCTGAGGGTCTCTTGACCTGGCGCAATACCTGTCCCGTTTTTTGTTCATGACGCCATCATGTCCACCTTTGGTATTTCCCAACGGTTTACAATCATGTGGAAAAACTTCCCGATGAAGTTTCCACTCTCCCGGGTGGAGGTCGTGCCTGCTGAGGAAGTCTGCTTCCCAGTTTCCATTCCCGGGATGAAACACTGCTGACAGTGCTATCACATGATTTTCCGCCCAGCGAAAAGTCCTTGCAGTTTTTGCCATTGCCCTCCTGCTTCTTGTGTCGCCCTGTCTGTTTACGTGGGCGACTGCCGTGATGTTTTTCCCACTGGATCAATACCGGCTGACCTTGAAGCAGAGGTCTTGCTAAGCTTAGAGCATTATAAATTTACCCTTAGCTCCAGTATATTTATGTGGAGAAAAGTCTCCAGACATGATCACACTCCCTGGAAATTTTTTCCTTGTGTGACTGCTCCCCAGCCTCTCGGGCTGGGCTCCGTGGTCACCAGCATCCAATCCTGAATGCCGAATCTGCGGCCCTCTAGAAGATGAGCACTCTATAACCACCACAGGAGAGACACCCTTGTCCTTGGATATAGGGTTATCCGCTGATGCATCTGAAGATGCGATCCGGACCATTTGTCCAGCAGATCCCACTGAAAAGTTCTTGCGTGAAATCTGCCGAATGGAATTGCTTCGTAGGAAGCCACCATTTTCTACCAGGACCCTTGTGCAATGATGCACTGTTTTTAGGAGGTTCCTGACTAGCTCGGATAACTCCCTGGCTTTCTCTTTCGGGAGAAACACCTTTTTCTGGACTGTGTCCAGAATCATCCCTAGGCACAGCAGACGTGTCGTCGG